>NC_091458.1:15215834-15413334 GCF_027789765.1 Dendropsophus ebraccatus
CTCTGCGGCACCCCCCACCACTATCACCACGGCATTTCCAGTTCCGTTTTTGGACAGGATGTAATCTATAGTGTCTCGGTTCACGGGGCAGATTCCTGTCACAATAAAGTAACAACATTTACCCACAGGACAGGGTGAGGAATACAAGGCAGCAGTTTTTATATTAGTTTGGCCTCCAGGGGGCAGCACCGAGCTCTTCAGCTGCACATTAGATTACTAGAATCGCTGGGATTTCACCACAGCTACAAGTAGATTAGCATGATGTAACTTTTATGGAGACCGTAATCCCCAGCCACATTCCCACCCGCCATCTCCCCCTCAGATACACAACAAGCAGTATAAGATTCATGGCCACGGTCAATAGGCGCTCTGTTCTATAGATCATGACCGCTCCATCCTTGACCTTGGGTAGTTTGGCAACACTCCACAGCTGTAATGCTCCAAGAAACATTGGAATAAAGCCACCGTGGCTATTTCAGTCTGTTATGTTAAACGCTTTATTTTCATGACGGGACAAGTGACCAGCCAAAGGGCACAGGAAGCAGGACCCTCCGGGGTCACCTTGGAGGGTCTCTAACCTCCCCGATCCAATACTGCAAACCACCACCTATGGATTGGGGGGGGGGGGGGGGGGGGGGGGGCACTGTTCTGATCCCATTTATTGGGATTTATTTATTAAGTTATCAGAAGGAGTACTCCGATGAATTTTTTCTTCTTGCAGATCAGATTGTGTCAGAAAGTTATATAGTAATAGAAGTTATATAGATTTGTAATTCCTGCCATGGACAGAGGTGGCAGCAGAGAGCACTGGAAAGAATATACCACTTCCTGCAGGACATGCTGATAAGTACTGGAAGACTATAGAGATTTTTAAATATAACTTTACAACACCAGTTGATATGGGGGAAAAATAAAAAATAAAAAAATAAATCACCGGAGGACCCCTTTAATAGATTCCAATAATCTTAGGTGATTCCAAATTCCCAGCTGCCATCACTGGAACAGTGTACAGGGACAATCACCTTAGGAGGTGCCCTTACAGGACACCAGGACAGTGGGGTAGAAGTAGAAACCCCTGGCTGGTGCCAAAATGGCTGCCAAACATCTCCTATACCCTTCCCCCTTACACACACTTTACCAAAAATGGTTTTAAAGTCTCGGTCACCAGGTGTCTCACTTTCCTGCAGTTTACTGTCCACCACCTGTTGTCAGGGAAAGTTTGTACCTAGTAACAGCTATGTGAGGACAGAACATGAAGTGGGGGTGGGGTTTACCATGTGCAGGAGGGAGTGCCTGGGCTGTGTACCTGAAGTCTGCTTGGTATGGATGACCTAACACTGTTCCTTAAAGGTAAATCATGGCTTCCCTCTCAGTGACCACCATAAAGCTTAGGGCTGCTGTATGGCCACCAAGTTGCAGTGTAGTCTCTGCTCCCTTTAGCATCTTTTGTAGCAGCAACCCCTTCCTTGCTGTGCTGCAGTTTTTCATTTCTACTCAAATAGCACCTTACAGACATAGTGCATAAGTAACCCCTTCTACTTCTAGGCAAGTATGACAATTGTCTAAAATTCCCTTGAAGTGTTGGGAGCAATGAATAGCTCCCTGGCAATAAGATAATCAGGAGTAGTGGCTGTGGAAACTTGCCTTGTGCTCCTCAGGGGTGGGGCCTATAGCCACACCCACTAATGATTGGGAGATCTAGAATATACAAAATCTGGTCTTCACTTAGCGCAGAGCACTTACCTCCAGACATTAGGTAGTCCCTTAGTACCGGCAGTCTGAAGTTTCCTGCCAGCGTGGCAAGGTACGGCTTAATACCAGGGAACTTTTTGGAGACACCGGTAGCTTCAGTCCCAAAGTTGCAGAAGCCCCCCAGACACATGATCCCATGGGGGTGGTAGCCAAAGATGTAGTTGCGGCTGGGCAGCAGGTTGTGAGTTTTCACCAACTGGAAGATAAAAGGAGAAACAAGTTCAGACTGGCAAAACCAAAGTCAGAAGGTTCTTGGCAGAGGTCAGCATCTCGCTCATGCCCAGTGCCAACTAACCTATAATAAGGGCACGTGAAGCGGCCATGACTGATTAGATCAGGAGCGATCAGCTTGAGTCATTATCAGCGGCAAAGGTCGGAGCCGTAAATGTCTCATAAGACACTCGCTCAGCCTGGGAATTTCTTCAAAGTCCTAACAAACAATCCTGGTGTCCCCGGAGTCACCCTAACACGTCAGGTCAGCTAGGGTGGCGGGCATCTGACAATGGGCCTAAGTCAAGACTGAGCCCCCTATGGGCAGTGGGAATAGGATAGAAGATGACAGTTATGGTTTACTAGGCAAGTTACAGATACAGCTGAGCTGAATTTGTCAGTTTCATGTACTCTATGGAAGACTAGACAACATTGTGATGTAACCGGAAGAATTCAGCTCCGCAACATAAACCGTCTATAGTGATGAAGACACAATCTACCACTTCAAAGTGTCAAACACTTACCCGTATAGGAAAGTAGTCCCGGAAGTAACGCCACATGGCCCAGTTCCTCACCCATGAGGATCGTCTGCCACCTGTGATGGGTGAACAATGGAGGAGGTCAGACAACCACTTTACAGAGAACGTAACGTGTGTGTATACAGTGACACCACCAGCAGAATAGTGAGTGCAGCTCTGGGGTATAATACAGGATGTATATCAGTATTGTAATGTATGTACACAGTGACCCCACCAGCAGAATAGTGAGTGCAGCTCTGGGGTATAATACAGGATGTATATCAGGATCAGTAACCGCACCAGCAGAATAGTGAGTGCAGCTCTGGAGCTCTTGCCATTTACCTTTATTGGGAGTATTCCAGTCGAAGACCAGCCAGGCCAGATATAAAGCAGCGATGAGCCAGCAGTCTGTGCAGAAGATGTAGAGGAGGATGACGGTACACGCTACACCTGTCATGCACAGAATATCATTACTTTGCAGAATAAGCAGATTTTATGACCCATGCTTCCCTTGCAGCACCTGCCAAAAAGGAAGCTCCCCTGCAGAACGTAACATTAGCTCTTACCCATTGCCAGGAAGCTGAGGACCCATTGTAGCACTGAGATAATCTGCAGGTGTCTTTCCACTCGAGACTTGGTCAGCCATGGGATGGAGGGCAGATCCTGCACGGTGGAGAAGATGCTGGATCCCGTCCCTGGAGGGAGAGAAAAGCCACATCAATTGGTCACTCACCCTCCTTACATGGTGGCTGGTAGATAGATCAGAGCTAGAACAGACAGACAATCACATCCAGAGCTGCATTCATAGTGCAGCCTTCTCTGAACCTCATTCTGCATGCAGCTTTGGATGCGACTGGAGGAGATCTATAGATCCTCACAGTATGGGAAATGGTTACTGGAAAACAGGGACTAGGTCTATTAATAGGGGGAGAACAGACAAATTAGGGACCCCCCATGTTGTACCCATCTAATAATGATCTCCCTATAGGGGCCAGTAGTGTTTAGGCCTCCGGTGTTAACCAGGGACACAATGGGACAAAGCAACGGACGCCACACATTGGACTCTGCCTCCTCAGACCTCCCTGATCAGCTTATCCTCCGATGCTGCATATTTCTGCAGAACCATTTCACTGCCAGATCCCTCCACTGGACTCTTTAAGGAATTTGTTAAAACTCAAGATCTACACCCCCCACCCCTACTGTAAATTATAAACCTATTACAGGCCACTTACACCAACACACCCCCTATCCCCGCCCACCAAGGTCACAAGAAGTCATACACGGTACACACGTTACAGGATCCGCTGTTCTGCTACTTGCCCAGATTAAAGGGGAACTCAAGCTAAAATCTCATTCAAATCAATTGGTTTCAGAAAGTTATATAGATTTGTAATTTGCTTGTATTTAAAAATCTCCAGTCTTCCATTACTTATCAGTTGCTGCATGTCCTGCAGGACGTGGTGTATTCTCTCCAGTGTGACAGTGCTCTCTGCTGCCACCTCTGTCCGACTGGAGAGAATACAGAATACACCACTTCCTGCAGGACATGCAGCAACTGATTGGAAGACTGGAGATTTTTTAAATAGAAGTAAATTACAAATCTATACAACTTTATGAAACCAATTGATTTGAAAGAAAGATTTTTGCTGGAGTACCCCTTTAAGGTGTTGGACAGGTCAAACGTTTCAATCAGGGTCTGAATGGTCAGATGCCTACTGATCATTAGATATAGCTGGGAGAAACACTGGGCTGGGTGCTTCACTGCAGGAAGAAGAGTAAAGTGAGTCATGGAGAGAAGTGCTCAGCCTTGTGCTTCTCCCAGCTCTACCTATCAGTAGAGGGATAAACACCCAGATCCCGTCCCATCACAACCTGACATGCAGCAATAACCCCCACTCCCCCCAGTTCACAGGTCTAAGATCATTTACAAACCAATAGTAGGTGTCACCACCTTTCAGCAGCAGAGAAGTCAGAGCAGGTCATTGCCAGTTACTGAATAGAGGCGCTCAAGCAAAACTAATGGGCTCCCATACCAGGAAAGGAGGATGTGATATAACCAGCAAGTGCCTGGGGCATACTGGGAGGTATACAGCCCCCCAGACATGGCAGCCAGGGCTGGAGGCAAACTAGCTGGGTGGTCTTAAAGGGAGCCTCACCTATTATCTCTGATATATCTCTTATCTCTGATACACAGCTCCAAATCCTCAGCTGCATAGCCAGAATGACCCGACTCCTCATACAGCTCCATGTCCGCCTGATGATCTACACTGTTCTGGCCAACAATGGGATACAGTCCATAACACTTATAAATAGTACATGTCCTTGGAATCCTACAGCACGTCCCTGACCGCAGATCGCCGGGCAGCATGTAACCGAGCAGCCACTGGTTATTTCATGAGATCTCATTAGGGAGAGAACAAGGCGGAAATATTTATAGCGTCAGGTACAGAGCACGACACCGGAACGCAGAAAGATACTGTATCTCAGCGGCTTCACTGAGTGTGTACATACATTACATTACTGATCCTGAGTTACATCCTGTATTATCCTCCAGAGCTGCACTCACTATTCTGCTGGTAGGGTCACTGTGTCCATACATTACTGATCCTGAGTTACATCCTGTATTATACCCCAGAGCTGCACTCACTATTCTGCTGGTGGAGTCACTGTGTACATACATTACTGATCCTGAGTTACATCCTGTATTATACCCCAGAGCTGCACTCACTATTCTGCTGGTGGAGTCACTGTGTACATACATTACTGATCCTGAGTTACATCCTGTATAGTGGCGGAAATATCACTTGTGCAGCCAGTTCAGCTGCACAGGGGCCCAGGCCAACAGAGGGGCCCGCCAGACTCTGACTCAGCCTCAGCCTAGCGGGCCCCTCCACTGCCCCGGGCCCCACTGGATAGGTGATATGTATTCTCCTGCCACCCTGCAGCCAGGATAGGTAGTGTGTGTGTGTGTGTGTGTGTGTGTGTGTGTGTGGTATGTGAGGATGTGGGGCAGCTACGATGGGTAGTGTGGGTAGGAATTGGGGGGGGGGGGGGGGGGGGAAGGTGGGGTGTTGTGTGTGGTGTGAGGGTGGGGGGCAGTCAGGAATATGGTGGCATGGTTTGCTTATGGGGGGGGGGGGACCCAGGCAATTTTTTTGCACAGGGGCCCTATACAGTCCGTTCACCCTTGATCCTGTATTATCCCCCAGAGCTGCACTCACTATTCTGCTGGTGGGGTCACTGTGTCCCTACATTACTGATCCTGAGTTACATCCTGTATTATCCTCCAGAGCTGCATTCACTATTCTGCTGGTAGGGTCACTGTGTCCATACATTACTGATCCTGAGTTACATCCTGTATTATACCCCAGAGCTGCACTCATTATTCTGCTGTGTACATACACAGACTGCTCGATGTAGCTGAGTGCTGTAGAGTAATACGCAGCAGAGAGGAGTATGACAGCGGCCGGCAGATAATGAAGCGGTAACACTAACAGCTCAGCCGAATCTATGCCCATCCTCCTCTACAACTTTCTACTAGGTTTCCGTTCTCACCACTAAGATCGCTGCTTGCTGTCAGTGACTGGGAATAGTGTCCATTCTGCTTGTATACATGTATCTATTCTGGAGAGGTGACACATCCAGAGTACAGATCTCCCCTGTGCTGATGGTTTGTTACAATGTGTCAGTGCAGGGGGTCCAGACTGCTTCCCTAGCAGGAGAGTATACGCTGTATACAGGATCAGGATGCAGACAGGAGGCTTCCAATTCACTGACAGCAAGCAGAGATCTGGAACAGAGTAAACTAGAAGCTCTTCCTTGTACTCTGCTGCCCCGTGAATAGTCTATGACAGAGAAACCTGTCGGGGGAGGGTGTCTCATACATTGTTCCATCTCCAGGGTCTCTGGGGAAGTCACATAGTGATACAGACTGGAGACCATGAGGTTACAGCCCATTATCTCACAGCTCTGCTCCCCTCCCCCCTACAGAGACAGGATCCATCCCCTGCCCATCCCCCTCGGAGCTCTCCATTTGTTGCAGAGCTACAACTCCCTTTATACCCAAACAAACACTGTCCAGGCATGATGGGGATTGTAGTTCTGCAACAGATGAAGTTACAGGTTATAGAGCCACTAACCTCCGAACCCTTAGACCAGGAGCCAATGCCTCCCCTATATACCTGTGCTATAGGCTCTGCAGATGGGGGACGGGGGGGGGGGGGGGGGGGGGGGGGGAAGAGTGCAGCAACTTACTACCCCCCTCAGCTATCGCTCTACTACTACTACTCCCAGCATACCTAGACTTGTAGTCTCACCAGATCTAAAACCATATGTTACAGATCAACACAAACTACAGTGCCCCAATATACTGTATTAGATGGAGCAGAGCTGAGAGCATCAATGACATGACAACCCCAGCTCTGCTATATCACCATATTGCAGCAATGCAGCCTGCCATAGAGTGTAAGCTCTGCAGCCCAGACACCAGCAGCAGCAATGCAGCCTGATCTACACTATACAGAAAGCAGGAAGGAATCCAATGGAAAGATCCAGACAGCTCTATACAGGGAAGGGAGATTATATATATATATATATATATATATATATATATATATATATATATATATATATATATATATATATATATATATATATATATACACACACACACATACACCCCATCTCTATACAGGGAGTGGGTGTAATATATATATATATATATATATATATATATATATATATATATCCGCTAGATAGGATCTATATATCTGGCATTATAGGATGTGCTGCTGCAGGTGGATCTGCCATTGAGGGTGATGGATCAATCAGAGGTCTGCTCCACCTGCCTCGGCAGCAGCCCCATGTGGTGAATGGCCGGTAAGCGGTATAACGAGCCTGTCAGTGTCCGGTAAGCGGTATAACGAGCCTGTCAGTGTCCGGTAAGCGGTATAACGAGCCTGTCAGTGTCCGGTAAGCGGTATACTATAGCGGTATAACGAGCCTGTCAGTGGGCGGTACACTATAGCGGTATAACGAGCCTGTCAGTGTCCGGTATACTATAGCGGTATAACGAGCCTGTCAGTGTCCGGTAAGCGGTACACTATAGCGGTATAACGAGCCTGTCAGTGGGCGCACTCACCCCGCAGCAGCCCGGAGTAGGCGGCGATGATGGTCTTCATGGTGCAGAGCGGACACCCCCGGACTGTGCACGGTACTGGCTGCTGAGCGCTGCGCCTTATATATACAGACGGGGGAGGAGGACGCAACCAAGTGTCGGCTGCGGGGGGAGGAGCCGTGTACATGCAGGGAGCGGGTGATCGGCGCTGGCACCGGGAACAGTGATGGGGAATGGAGCAATGTGCCCTCCGCAATGGTCTGCAAGATTGCTGATTTATAGCTGGTAACTGGGCACACTGATAGAGAGCTGAATGTGACAGATAGAGAGTGTAATAAGCCAAAGAGTGACCCCCCATAATACTGTGCCAACCACTGATCCCCCCATAATACTGTGCCAACCAGTGACCCCCCCATAATACTGTGCCAACCAGTGACCCCCCATAACAATGTGCCAACCAGTGACCCCCCCATAATACTGTGCCAACCAGTGACCCCCCATAATACTGTGCCAACCACTGACCCCCCATAACAATGTGCCAACCAGTGACCCCCCATAATACTGTGCCAACCACTGATCCCCTATAATAATGTGCCAACCAGTGACCCCCCCCATAATACTGTGCCAACCACTGATCCCCCATAACAATGTGCCAACCAGTGACCCCCATAACAATGTGCCAACCAGTGACCCCCATAATACTGTGCCAACCACTGATCCCCCATAACAATGTGCCAACCAGTGATCCTTATAATACTAAGCCAACCACTGATCCCCCATAATACTGTGCCAACCAGTGATCCCCCATAATAATGTGCCAACCAGTGACCCCCATAACAATGTGCCAACCAGTGACCCCCATAATACTGTGCCAACCAGTGACCCCCATAATACTAAGCCAACCACTGATCCCCTATAATAATGTGCCAACCAGTGACCCCCCCCCCATAATACTGTGCCAACCACTGATCCCCCCATAACAATGTGCCAACCAGTGACCCCCCATAATACTGTGCCAACCACTGATCCCCTATAATAATGTGCCAACCAGTGACCCCCCCATAATACTGTGCCAACCACTGATCCCCCATAACAATGTGCCAACCAGTGACCCCCATAATACTGTGCCAACCAGTGACCCCCATAATACTAAGCCAACCAGTGACCCCCCATAATACTAAGCCAACCAGTGACCCCCCATAATACTGTGCCAACCAGTGACCCCCCATAATACTGTGCCAACCAGTGATCCTTATAATACTAAGCCAACCAGTGACCCCCCATAATACTGTGCCAACCAGTGACCCCCCCCATAATACTGTGCCAACCACTGATCCCCCATAATAATGTGCCAACCAGTGATCCCCATAACAATGTGCCAACCAGTGACCCCCCATAATACTGTGCCAACCAGTGATCCTTATAATACTAAGCCAACCAGTGACCCCCATAATACTGTGCCAACCACTGATCCCCCATAACAATGTGCCAACCAGTGACCCCCCATAATACTGTGCCAACCAGTGATCCTTATAATACTAAGCCAACCAGTGACCCCCCATAATACTGTGCCAACCAGTGATCCTTATAATACTAAGCCAACCAGTGACCCCCCATAATACTGTGCTAACCAGTGACCCCCCCATAATACTGTGCCAACCACTGACCCCCCATAATAATGTGCCAACCAGTGATCCCCATAACAATGTGCCAACCACTGATCCCCCATAATACTGTGCCAACCAGTGACCCCCCCCATAATACTAAGCCAACCAGTGACCCCCCCATAATACTAAGCCAACCAGTGATCCTTATAATAATGTGCAAACCAGTGACCCCCCATAACACTGTGCCAACCACTGATCCCCATAATACTGTGCCAACCACTGACCCCCCACAACAATGTGCCAACCACTGACCCCCCCCCCATAATACTGTGCCAACCACTGATACCCTATAATAATGTGCCAACCACTGATACCCTATAATAATGTGCCAACCACTGATCCCCCATAATAATGTGCCAACCACTGATACCCTTTAATAATGTGCCAACCAGTGACCCCCCATAATACTGTGCCAACCACTGACCCCCCCCATAATAATGTGCCAACCACTGATCCCCTATAATAATGTGCCAACCACTGATCTCCTATAATAATGTGCCAACCAGTGACCCCCATAACAATGTGCCAACCACTGACCTCCCATAATACTGTGCCAACCACTGATACCCTATAATAATGTGCCAACCAGTGACCCCCCATAATACTGTGCCAACCACTGATCCCCCATAACAATGTGCCAACCAGTGACCCCCCATAATACTGTGCCAACCACTGATCCCCTATAATAATGTGCCAACCAGTGACCCCCCATAATACTGTGCCAACCACTGATCCCCCATAACAATGTGCCAACCAGTGACCCCCATAATACTGTGCCAACCAGTGACCCCCATAATACTAAGCCAACCAGTGACCCCCCATAATACTAAGCCAACCAGTGACCCCCCATAATACTGTGCCAACCAGTGACCCCCCATAATACTGTGCCAACCAGTGATCCTTATAATACTAAGCCAACCAGTGACCCCCCATAATACTGTGCCAACCAGTGATCCTTATAATACTAAGCCAACCAGTGACCCCCCATAATACTGTGCCAACCACTGATCCCCCATAACAATGTGCCAACCAGTGACCCCCATAACAATGTGCCAACCAGTGACCCCCCATAATACTAAGCCAGCCAGTGACCCCCATAATACTAAGCCAACCAGTGACCCCCCATAATACTGTGCCAACCAGTGATCCTTATAATACTAAGCCAACCAGTGACCCCCCCATAATACTGTGCCAACCAGTGACCCCCCCATAATACTGTGCCAACCACTGATCCCCCATAATAATGTGCCAACCAGTGATCCCCATAACAATGTGCCAACCACTGATCCCCCATAATACTGTGCCAACCAGTGACCCCCCCATAATACTAAGCCAACCAGTGACCCCCCCATAATACTAAGCCAACCAGTGATCCTTATAATAATGTGCCAACCAGTGACCCCCATAATACTGTGCCAACCACTGATCCCCATAATACTGTGCCAACCACTGACCCCCCATAACAATGTGCCAACCACTGACCCCCCCCCATAATACTGTGCCAACCACTGATACCCTATAATAATGTGCCAACCACTGATACCCTATAATAATGTGCCAACCACTGATCCCCCATAATAATGTGCCAACCACTGATCCCCATAACAATG
The DNA here is from genome assembly GCF_027789765.1 of Dendropsophus ebraccatus. Lineage (NCBI taxonomy): Eukaryota > Metazoa > Chordata > Amphibia > Anura > Hylidae > Dendropsophus > Dendropsophus ebraccatus. The sequence goes on from NC_091458.1 coordinate 15,226,708, forward strand.
TGCCATCCACTGATCCCCTATAATAATGTGCCAACCACTGATACCCTATAATAATGTGCCAACCACTGATCCCCCATAATAATGTGCCAACCACTGATACCCTTTAATAATGTGCCAACCAGTGACCCCCCATAATACTGTGCCAACCACTGACCCCCCCATAATAATGTGCCAACCACTGATCCCCATAACAATGTGCCATCCACTGATCCCCTATAATAATGTGCCAACCACTGATCTCCTATAATAATGTGCCAACCACTGATCCCCATAACAATGTGCCAACCACTGATCCCCATAATAATGTGCCAACCACTGACCTCCCATAATACTGTGCCAACCACTGATACCCTATAATAATGTGCCAACCAGTGACCCCCCATAATAATGTGCCAACCACTGACCCCCCCATAATAATGTGCCAACCACTGATCCCCATAACAATGTGCCAACCAGTGACCCCCCATAATACTGTGCCAACCACTGATCCCCATAATAATGTACCAACCACTGATCCCCATAATACTGTGCCAACCACTGACCCCCCCATAACAATGTGCCAACCACTGATCCCCATAATAATGTGCCAACCACTGACCTCCCATAATACTGTGCCAATCACTGATACCCTATAATACTGTGCCAACCAGTGACCCCCCCATAATAATGTGCCAACCAGTGACCCCCCATAATACTGTGCCAACCACTGATTCCCCATAACAATGTGCCAACCACTGATCCCCTATAATAATGTGCCAACCACTGATACCCTATAATAATGTGCCAACCACTGATCCCCCATAATAATGTGCCAACCACTGATACCCTTTAATAATGTGCCAACCAGTGACCCCCCATAATACTGTGCCAACCACTGACCCCCCCATAATAATGTGCCAACCACTGATCCCCTATAATAATGTGCCAACCACTGATCTCCTATAATAATGTGCCAACCAGTGACCCCCATAACAATGTTCCAACCACTGATCCCCATAATAATGTGCCAACCACTGACCTCCCATAATACTGTGCCAACCACTGATACCCTATAATAATGTGCCAACCAGTGACCCCCCATAATACTGTGCCAACCACTGATCCCCCATAACAATGTGCCAACCAGTGACCCCCCATAATACTGTGCCAACCACTGATCCCCTATAATAATGTGCCAACCAGTGACCCCCCATAATACTGTGCCAACCACTGATTCCCCATAACAATGTGCCAACCACTGATCCCCTATAATAATGTGCCAACCACTGATCCCCCATAACAATGTGCCAACCACTGATCCCCTATAATAATGTGCCAACCACTGATCCCCTATAATAATGTGCCAACCACTGATCCCCTATAATAATGTGCCAACCACTGATCTCCTATAATAATGTGCCAACCAGTGACCCCCATAATAATGTGCCAACCACTGATCCCCTATAATAATGTGCCAACCACTGATCCCCCATAATAATGTGCCAACCACTGATCCCCATAATACTGTGCCAACCACTGATCCCCCATAACAATGTGCCAACCAGTGATCCCCATAATACTGTGCCAACCACTGATACCCTATAATAATGTGCCAACCAGTGACCCCCCATAATAATGTGCCAACCAGTGACCCCCCCATAATAATGTGCCAACCAGTGACCCCCCATAATACTGTGCCAACCACTGATCCCCCATAATACTGTGCCAACCACTGATCCCCCATAATACTGTGCCAACCACTGATTCCCCATAACAATGTGCCAACCACTGATCCCCTATAATAATGTGCCAACCACTGACCCCCCATAATACTGTGCCAACCACTGATCCCCCATAACAATGTGCCAACCAGTGATCCCCCATAATAATGTGCCAACCAGTGATCCCCCATAATAATGTGCCAACCACTGATCCCCATAATACTGTGCCAACCACTGATCCCCCATAACAATGTGCCAACCAGTGATCCCCATAATACTGTGCCAACCACTGATACCCTATAATAATGTGCCAACCAGTGACCCCCATAATAATGTGCCAACCAGTGACCCCCCATAATACTGTGCCAACCACTGATCCCCCATAATACTGTGCCAACCACTGATTCCCCATAACAATGTGCCAACCACTGATCCCCTATAATAATGTGCCAACCACTGACCCCCCATAATACTGTGCCAACCACTGATCCCCCATAACAATGTGCCAACCAGTGATCCCCCATAATAATGTGCCAACCAGTGATCCCCTATAATAATATGCCAACCACTGATCCCCCATAATAATGTGCCAACCACTGATCCCCATAATAATGTGCCAACCACTGATCCCTATAATAATGTGCCAACCACTGATCCCCCATAATAATGTGCCAACCACTGATCCCCCATAACAATGTGCCAACCACTGATCCCCACAACAATGTGCCAACCAGTGATCCCCCATAATAATGTGCCAACCAGTGACCCCCCATAATAATGTGCCAACCACTGATCCCCATAACAATGTGCCAACCACTGATCCCCCATAACAATATTTTAGCCAAATTTAGCTGCCATGGGGTCTATAGGGGAATATACTGTCATTGTGTCGCAGAGTCAGCATGGGGACAGCGGTTAGGGTGACTGATCGGGGGGTGTAGCAGAACTGACACAACTCATGGGGAACGCCAGCGAACAAAATATTTTCTAATCAACTGGTGTCAAAAATGTATGCAGATTTGTAAATTACTTCTATTTAAAAATCTCCAGTCTTCCAGTACTTATCAGCTGCTACATGTCCTGCAGAAATTGGTGTATTCTTTCCCGTCTGACACAGTGCTCTCTGCTGCCACCTCTGTCCATGTCAGGAACTGTCCAGAGCAGCAGCAAATCATTTGTGAAAACTCTTTTATCTGTTGTACTTTCGATGTACTCTTGTTATACTTTTGTTTGCCAAACTTTACTTTGGTTTGCAAAAAAACATTTTATTGACAAAAATTCAATAAAATATATTGAAACAGAAAACCTCTCCTGCTCTGGACAGTTCCTGACATGGACAGAGGTGGCAGCAGAGAGCCCTGTGTCCCTCTGGAGAGAATACATCACTTCCTGCAGGACATACAGCAGCTGATAAGTACTGGAAGAGTAAAATACAAATCTATGTAACTTTTTGACTCCAGTTGATTAAGAAAAATATGTACAGTTTTAAAGGTCCCTTTGACTTATTGATATGTCCTATAGATATCTTAAAATTTCTGATCAGTCGGGGTGATCACTGAGACAGGGAGTGAAGCCCTTAGCTGAGCGCTTCTCCTAGTTGTTGTGGTCCTGACCATTACGGAGCCTTGTGATATTACTACGGCCAGTGTCGGGTTCAGCTCTCAGACTGGCAGACTGGGGGTGGGACAGTGTCACAGAGGGCAGACAATGGAACAGCCGTCCAAGGGCAACGGCCAGGTGTCCTTGCTTGGTCTGTCACTACGCTGGCACTGGACCCACCCTGGATGGGATCTCTGTCTGGCGTACAGTGTGCCCTCCATATATAGAGACAAGGAAATTAGGAAATGGGGGCACAAGTGACTGGCGAAGCTGCAATAGTCTCTATTGTCTCCCAGCAGAAGGAGTCAGAGCTAAATATAGGAATTGTGACTTTACAAGACAAGGGAAAGTGCTGCCCCATGCCCACCCTGCCTGGCACCCATCCCTGTGCCCATAGTATGTGCTGTCCTCTGCCATCCCAATAGCCAGTGTTACTCTATCCCTCTGCCCACTGATATGGAGAGGGGTCCCCCTGGCACCTTGGATTGTGGGAACAGGGATATCAGACACCAATCGACTGTGGAGGTCTAAGAGGGTCCCGAAGCTGTGCCCCTTATCTATAAGCTGTGCCCCTTCTCTATAAGCTGTGCCCCTTATCTATAAGCTGTGCCCCTTCTGTATAAGCTGTGCCCTTTATCTATAAGCTGTGCCCCTTATCTATAAGCTGTGCCCTTTATCTATAAGCTGTGCCCCTTATCTATAAGCTGTGCCCCTTATCTATTAGCTGTGCCCCTTATGTATAAGCTGTGCCCCTTCTCTATAAGCTGTGCCCCTTCTCTATAAGCTGTGCCCCTTATCTATAAGCTGTGCCCCTTATCTATAAGCTGTGCCCCTTATCTATAAGCTGTGCCCCTTATCTATAAGCGGTGCCCCTTATCTATGAGCTGTGCCCCTTATCTATAAGCTGTGCCCCTTCTCTGTAAGCTGTGCCCCTTCTCTATAAGCTGTGCCCCTTATGTATAAGCTGTGCCCCTTATGTATAAGCTGTGCCCCTTATCTATAAGCTGTGCCCCTTATCTATAAGCGGTGCCCCTTATCTATGAGCTGTGCCCCTTATCTATAAGCTGTGCCCCTTATGTATAAGCTGTGCCCCTTATCTATAAGCTGTGCCCCTTCTCTATAAGCTGTGCCCCTTATCTATAAGCTGTGCCCCTTATCTATAAGCTGTGCCCCTTCTGTATAAGCTATGCCCCTTCTCTATAAGCTGTGCCCCTTATCTATAAGCTATGCCCCTTCTCTATAAGATGTGCCCCTTCTCTATAAGCTGTGCCCCTTATCTATAAGCTGTGCCCCTTATCTATAAGCTGTGCCCCTTCTGTATAAGCTGTGCCCCTTCTCTATAAGCTGTGCCCCTTATGTATAAGCTGTGCCCCTTCTCTATAAGCTGTGCCCCTTCTCTATAAGCTGTGCCCCTTCTGTATAAGCTGTGCCCCTTCTCTATAAGCTCTGCCCCTTATCTATAAGCTGTGCCTCTTATCTATAAGCTGTGCCCCTTATCTATAAGCTGTGCCCCTTATCTATAAGCTGTGCCCCTTATCTATAAGCTATGCCCCTTCTGTATAAGCTGTGCCCCTTATCTATAAGCTGTGCCCCTTATCTATGAGCTGTGCCCCTTATCTATAAGCTGTGCCCCTTCTGTATAAGCTGTGCCCCTTCTCTATAAGCTATGCCCCTTATCTATAAGCTGTGCCTCTTATCTATAAGCTGTGCCCCTTATCTATAAGCTGTGCCCCTTATCTATAAGCTGTGCCCCTTCTGTATAAGCTGTGCCCCTTCTGTATAAGCTGTGCCCCTTATCTATAAGCTGTGCCCCTTATCTATGAGCTGTGCCCCTTATCTATAAGCTGTGCCCCTTCTGTATAAGCTGTGCCCCTTCTGTATAAGCTGTGCCCCTTCTCTATAAGCTATGCCCCTTATCTATAAGCGGTGCCCCTTCTCTATAAGCTGTGCCCCTTCTGTATAAGCTGTGCCCCTTCTCTATAAGCTATGCCCCTTATCTATAAGCTATGCCCCTTCTCTATAAGCTGTGCCCCTTATCTATTAGCTGTGCCCCTTATGTATAAGCTGTGCCCCTTATGTATAAGCTGTGCCCCTTCTCTATAAGCTGTGCCTCTTCTCTATAAGCTGTGCCCCTTATCTATAAGCTGTGCCCCTTATCTATAAGCGGTGCCCCTTATGTATAAGCTATGCCCCTTATCTATAAGCTGTGCCCCTTATCTATAAGTTGTGCCCCTTATCTATAAGCGGTGCCCCTTCTCTATAAGCTGTGCCCCTTCTGTATAAGCTGTGCCCCTTCTCTATAAGCTATGCCCCTTATCTATAAGCTATGCCCCTTCTCTATAAGCTGTGCCCCTTATCTATTAGCTGTGCCCCTTATGTATAAGCTGTGCCCCTTATGTATAAGCTATGCCCCTTATCTATAAGCTGTGCCTCTTCTCTATAAGCTGTGCCCCTTATCTATAAGCTGTGCCCCTTATCTATAAGCGGTGCCCCTTATGTATAAGCTATGCCCCTTATCTATAAGCTGTGCCCCTTATCTATAAGTTGTGCCCCTTATCTATAACCTGTGCCCCTTCTCTATAACCTGTGCCCCTTATCTATAAGCTGTGCCCCTTATCTATAAGCTATGCCCCTTCTCTATAAGCTGTGCCCCTATCTATAAGCGGTGCCCCTTCTCTATAAGCTATGCCCCTTCTCTATAAGCTGTGCCCCTTATCTATTAGCTGTGCCCCTTATGTATAAGCTGTGCCCCTTCTCTATAAGCTGTGCCCCTTCTCTATAAGCTGTGCCCCTTCTCTATAAGCTATGCCCCTTCTCTATAAGCTGTGCCCCTTCTGTATAAGCTGTGCCCCTTCTCTATAAGCTATGCCCCTTCTCTATAAGCTGTGCCCCTTATCTATAAGCTGTGCCCCTTATCTATAAGCTGTGCCCCTTATCTATAAGCGGTGCCCCTTATCTATAATCTATGCCCCTTCTCTATAAGCTGTGCCCCTTATCTATAAGCGGTGCCCCTTATCTATAAGCTATGCCCCTTCTCTATAAGCTGTGCCCCTTATCTATAAGCTGTGCCCCTATCTATAAGCTGTGCCCCTTCTCTATAAGCTATGCCCCTTCTCTATAAGCGGTGCCCCTTCTCTATAAGCTGTGCCCCTTATCTATTAGCTGTGCCCCTTATCTATAAGCTGTGCCTCTTATCTATAAGCTGTGCCCCTTCTCTATAAGCTGTGCCCCTTCTCTATAAGCTATGCCCCTTATCTATAAGCGGTGCCCCTTATCTATAAGCTATGCCCCTTCTCTATAAGCTGTGCCCCTTCTCTATAAGCTGTGCCCCTTCTCTATAAGCTATGCCCCTTATCTATAAGCTATGCCCCTTCTCTATAATCTATGCCCCTTATCTATAAGCTGTGCCCCTTATCTATAAGCTATGCCCCTTATCTATAAGCTATGCCCCTTCTCTATAATCTATGCCCCTTATCTATAAGCTGTGCCCCTTATCTATAAGCTGTGCCCCTTCTCTATAAGCTGTGCCCCTTATCTATAAGCTGTGCCCCTTCTCTATAAGCAGTGCCCCTTCTCTATAAGCTGTGCCCCTTCTCTATAAGCTGTGCCCCTTCTGTATAAGCTGTGCCCCTTATCTATAAGCTGTGCCCCTTATCTATAAGCTGTGCCCCTTCTCTATAAGCGGTGCCCCTTCTCTATAAGCTGTGCCCCTTCTCTATAAGCTGTGCCCCTTATCTTTAAGCTGTGCCCCTTATCTATAAGCGGTGCCCCTTCTCAATGTTATGGGTGGCCTCTGTCAACAACAAAGAGAGTCTTACACCCTATGGGACCGCCATACAGCTTATACTTTCTAAAGGATGCCAGATAAAGTAAGGTGTGAAAGGGGTACTCCAGCAAATTCTAGAAAGTTATATAGAGTTATAAATTACTTCTATTTAAAAATCTTAAGTCTTCCAATACTTATCAGCTGCTGCATGTCCTGCAGGACGTGGTGTATTTTCTCCAGTCTGACACAGTGCTCTCTGCCGCCACCTCTGTCCATGTCAGGAACTGTCCAGAGCAGGAGAGGTTTTCTATAGGGATTTGCTGCTGCTCTGGACAGTTCCTGACATGGACAGAGGTGGCAGCAGAGAGCACTGTGTCAGACTGGAGAGAATACACCACTTCTGGCAGAACATACAGCAGCTGATAAGTATTGAAAGACTGGGGAGAATACACCTTCTTTCCCTTTACTTTACTTCCTTCCCTTTAATTCACAGTAAACTCAATTAATACAGACATGGATTATCTATACGTGAATGTATTATTTTGTAGGATAGGAGGGTGATTGGAGGGGCTGAAGGGCCAGAGGTTGGGGTCGCTGCCTCAGGACGTCTCTCTGATAAGCGTCTGCCTGTCCTGCTGTGCTCGGACACAGGCTGATGGCGGACAATCCTCTTCCCTGCAGATGGGAAATTGATAATAAAATCTTAAACGTGACCTTTGTTTTCCCTACATTGATACCGGAGGGAATTGCACAGCCAGTAATGGGTGACTGTACACTGATCCCCCGGACGCCTCTCCTGTCCATCTTCTTACCGTCTGGACTCTGATCATCTGCAAGAAAAACATGACCCATATCTGCTGATTAATACGGTTATCAGGGATCTGTTACATAGCAACAATCAATGTCCAAAGACTACAGATGGGCGCTGCCCCGAACTCACACCCCCTGATCACTGCCCGCCCCCCTGATCGCTGCCCGGAGCTCACACCCTCCTGATCGCTGCCCAGAGCTCCCGCCCCCTGATCGCTGCCCCGAACTCACACCCCCTGATCACTGCCCGCCCCCCTGATCGCTGCCCGGAGCTCACGTCCCCCCTGATCGCTGCCGGGAGCTCACGCCCCCCTGATCGTTGCCCGGAGCTCACACCCCCTGATCACTGCCCGCCGCCCTGATCACTGCCCGGAGCTCACACCCTCCTGATCGCTGCCCAGAGCTCCCGCCCCCTGATCGCTGCCCCGAAATCACACCCCCTGATCACTGCCCGCCCCCCTGATTGCTGCCCGGAGCTCACGTCCCCCCTGATCGCTGCCGGGAGCTCACGCCCCCCTGATCGTTGCCCGGAGCTCACACCCCCTGATCACTGCCCGCCCCCCTGATCACTGCCCGGAGCTCACACCCCCTGATCACTGCCCGCCCCCCCGATCGCTGCCCGGAGCTCACACCCCTTGATTGCTGCTCAGAGCTTACCCCCCCCCCCCCCCCAGATCGCTGCTTGGAGCTCACACACCCTGATTGCTGCTCAGAGCTCACAACCCCTGATCGCTGCTCGGAGCTCACACCCCCCTGATCGCTGCTCGGAGCTCACACCCCCTGATCGCTGCTCAGAGCTCACACCCCCTGATCGCTGCTCGGAGCTCACACCCCCTGATCGCTGCTTGGAGCTCACACCCCCTGATCGCTGCTCAGAGCTCACACACCCCTGATCGCTGCTCGGAGCTCACACCCCCTGATCGCTGCCCGGAGCTCACACCCCCTGATCACTGCTCGCCCCCCTGATCGCTGCCCGGATTTCACGTCCCCCCTGATCGCTGCCCGGAGCTCACACCCCCTGATCACTGCCCGCCCCCCTGATCGCTGCCCGGAGCTCACACACCCGGATCACTGCCCGCCCCCCTGATCGCTGCCCGGAGCTCACACCCCCTGATCGCTGCTCAGAGCTCACACCCCCTGATCGCTGCCCGGAGCTCACACCCCCTGATCGCTGCCCGGAGCTCACCCCCCCCCATCACTGCCCGCCCCCCTGATCGCTGCCCGGAGCTCACACCCCCTGATCGCTGCTCAGAGCTCACACCCCCTGATCGCTGCCCGGAGCTCACACCCCCTGATCGCTGCTCAGAGCTCACACCCCCTGATCGCTGCCCGGAGCTCACCCCCCCGATCACTGCCCGCCCCCCTGATCGCTGCCCGGAGCTCACACACCCCTGATCGGTGCCCGGAGCTCACGCCCCCTGATCGCTGCCCGGAGCTCACGCCCTCCTGATCACTGCCCGCCCCCCTGATCGCTGCCCGGAGCTCACGCCCCCTGAGCGCTGCCCGGAGCTCACGCCCTCCTGATCACTGCCCGCCCCCCTTATCGCTGCCCGCAGCTCACACCCCCTGATCACTGCCCGGAGCTCACGCCCCTCTGATCGCTGCCCAGAGCTCACGCCCCCCTGAACACTGCCCAGAGCTCACGCCCCCCTGATCGCTGCTCAGAGCTCACGCCCCCCTTATCGCTGCCCGGAGCTCACACCCCCTGATCGCTGCCCGGAGCTCACACCCCCTGATCGCTGCCCACCCCCCTGATCGCTGCCCGGAGCTCACGTCCACCCTGATCACTGCCCGGAGCTCACACCCTCCTGATCGCTGCCCGGAGCTCACACCCCCCTGATCGTTGCCCGGAGCTCACGCCCCCTGATCTCTGCCCGGAGCTCACGCCTCCCTGATCACTGCCCACCCCCCTGATCGCTGCCCGGAGCTCACACCCCCTGATCACTACCCGCCCCCCTGATCCCTGCCCAGAGCTCACGCCCCCCGAATCACCGCCCGCCCCCCTGATCGCTGCCCATGATGGGATTTGTTCTTTTCCTCATTAATTATTCTGTTTACGTTTTTTCAGAAAAAAAGCAAAAATTCACAGTTGAATTTTACGACTGTTTCGACCTTGGCCTCTTCTATCTAATCAACTGGATAAACGACAAGGAGATTCCTCGTACGTACACATCCTTTATCTTCACCTACTTCTATCTATGGAGGCCAATATACATCCCATTGCTTTGCCATTCGTTTCTGGGAGAGCTGGGTAGGTGTGAGTGGCTCACAGTACCAGGTGGCTGAAGCACAATAGCACCCAACATTTCTATTTCTGGGTATCATTTAATGTATCATATGTTTAAGGGTCTTCCAATGACGGAACCTACATTGAGCTGTGTGTTAAATTAACATTTATTGGGAAATAAAATTATTTTGCTAACTGTCTGACTTCCTGTTCCTACCATACACTCTAGCTGGGATTTCTGCCGGCTCTATCTCTCTACCCCATCTTGATTATAACTCTACCTTCTAAACCAACAGGAGCCTCCCAGATAGTGGAAAGGAGATGTAATTGGCTGAACCTTCAGCTACATTGTACATCAGGAAGAGGAAGTCTGTTACAGGATGTAAACCAATAGCAAGTGAGGCTAGTGAAGACAACAAAGCAGATCATTGACATCAGAAACAGAGGGAAAAGTGGACCGCAGAAAGGTAGTATAAAAACGGTATCAATTTATTAATATGTGTTCATTTATTCCGCAGTTGAAAATAGGATTTATTGTCGAAGTAACCCTTTAAACGGGAACTCCAGAGAACAGCATTTTTTTAAATCCACTGGTGTCATCTATATTCTATCTATCTATCTATCTATCTATCTATTTATCTATCTATCTCCTATCTATCTATCTATCTATCTATCTATCTCTCTCTATATCTATCTAATTATCTATCTATCTCTCTCTATATCTATCTATTATCTATCTATTATCTATCTATCTATCTATTATCTATCTATCTATCTATCTATCTATCTATCTATCTCCTATCTATCTATCTATCTATCTATCTATCTATCTATCTCCTATATATCTATTATCTATCTATCTCCTATCTATCTATCTATCTCCTATCTATCTATCTATCTATCTATCTATCTATCTATCTCCTATCTATCTATCTATCTATCTATCTATCTATCTCCTATCTATCTATTATCTATCTATCTATCTATCTATCTCCTATCTATCTATCTATCTATCTCCTATCTATCTATCTATCTATCTATCTATCTATCTATCTCTCTATCTCTCTATCTATCTATCTCCTATCTATCTATCTATCTCCTATCTATCTATCTATCTATCTATCTATCTATCTATCTATCTATCTCCTATCTATCTATTATCTATCTATCTATCTATCTATCTTTCTCCTATCTATCTCCTATCTATCTATCTATCTATCTATCTATCTATCTATCTTCTATCTATCTATCTATCTATCTATCTATCTATCTATCTATCTCCTATCTATCTATTATCTATCTATCTATCTATCTATCTCCTATCTATCTATCTATCTATCTATCTATCTCCTATCTATCTATCTATCTCTCTATCTCTCTATCTATCTATCTATCTATCTCCTATCTATCTATCTATCTATCTCCTATCTATCTATCTATCTATCTATCTATCTATCTATCTATCTATCTCCTATCTATCTATCTATCTATCTATCTATCTCCTATCTATCTATCTCCTATCTATCTATCTATCTCCTATCTATCTATCTATCTATCTATCTATCTATCTATCTATCTATCTATCTATCTCCTATTTATCTATTATCTATCTATCTATCTATCTATCTATCTATCTATCTTTCTCCTATCTATCTCCTATCTATCTATCTATCCATCTCCTATCTATCTATCTATCTATCTATCTATTTATTTATCTATCTATTATTTATCTATCTATCTATCTATCTATCTATCTCCTATCTATCTACTATCTATCTATCTATTATCTATCTATCTATCTATCTATCTATCTCCTATCTATCTATCTATCTATCTACTATCTATCTATCTATTATCTATCTATCTAACTATCTATCTATCTCCTATCTATCTATCTATCTATCTATCTATCTATCTATCTATCTATCTACTATCTATCTATTATCTATCTATCTATTTCCTATCTATCTCCTATCTATCTATCTATCTATCTATCTATCTATCTATCTCCTATTATCTATCTATCTATCTATCTATCTATCTATCTATCTATCTCCTATTATCTATCTATCTATCTATCTATCTATCTATCTATCTATCTATCTATCCATCTATCTTCTATCTCCTATCTATGTACCTATCATCTTTACCTGATCTTCACCTCTGTTGCTGTACCCGATTGTCACGCCTGTTGCTGCACCTGATCCTAGTCCTATTCCTTGTAACTGTATCTGATTATCGCACCTGTTCCTGTACCTACTTGTTACCCATCCCCTGCTGCTGTACCTGATTGACTCCAATGTTGCTGTACTTTATTGTTCTTCTGCTGGTGTTACTGTACGTGAAATTTGCTGCTAAGTTTATAAGTAGAGATGAGCTGAAAACCGATCTGCGCTGCTCTGTGCAGAAGGAGGGTATCGCCCGAGGATCGCCTGGAAAATGCCTAAAAAAGATGGATACATCCATAGCTGTAGGTGGCAGCCTGAGAGATACCAGCTCAGATCAGATTTGCTTCGTATGAAGCAAGAGAAATCAGCTTCGCTAATCTCTATAAGCCCTATAATATCCTACAGAGGAAATCACCAAAAAATGCCAACATAGAGTAGACGTAAGGGGAGATTTATCAAACATGGTGTATAGTGAAACTGGCTCAGTTGCCCCTAGCAACCAATCAGATTCCACCTTTCATTCCTCACAGACTCTTTGGAAAATAAAAGGTGGAATCTGATTGGTTGCTAGGGGCAACTGTTTGACAAATTTCCCCCAAAGCGTAAGGGCCCTATTACACGGAACGATAATTGTCCGAATCGGCCCTATCCGGCCGATTTTCGTTCCGTGTAATAAATACAAGGATTAGCCGATGATCGTTGTCATCAGCTGATCGTTCATAAAGGTTCTGACTTATAATTGTCGGGCGCCGACCGCGCATCGCTATGTGTAATGACAATGATGACGACGACGGCGCTGATGATTAGCAAAGAAGAATACAGAACCTGTCCAGGCTGCAGGGCTCCTCTTGCTCTGTGCTTCTTCCCGGGTCCTACGCGCTCCAGCTTCAGAGTGGTCTGTCTCAGCTGACAGGCCGCTCAGCCAATCACTGGCCAGGACCACAGCGGCCAGTGATTGGCTGAGCACAGAGCAAGAGGAGCCCTGCAGCCTGGACATGTTATGTATAAAGTTTAAAGAAGGGCCGCAAGGACATCGGTAACGATGTCCCTGCAGCCCTTGTTAAACAATTATCGGGCCGTGTAATAGGCCCAGTAAATGAGCGCCGATCTAGCATATCGGCGCTTGTTTACATTTATTATCGGGCCCCCATCGGCCTGTGTAATAGTACTCTAAATGTGAATTTTATCTCTTTTGTATTGTGTGACTATCTTTACTACAAGAGGAGAATCACAGAATCACTTGGAAAAGCTAAAGGTTCAAAAAGTTATTAGCAGGTAAAACGAGAGGTCAGATTTAGGCCTTGGTCTGTAAAAGTGGCTGCGGAGTTAAAGGGTTTATGTGACTTTCCCCCTACGGTTGTCTCCAGTTTGGGTGGGGTTTTGAAACTCAGTTCCATTAAAGTAAATGGAGCTTAATTGCAAACTGCACCTGAACTAGAGACAACCGTAGGGGGAAAAGCCGCTATGTTTTTGTAGCGCAGGATAACCCCTTTAATTTGATTGATCAGCTTTATTCTTTATTAGCAGGGCCGCTGCTCCAGGACGTCTCTCTGATGAGCAGCTCCTTGTCCTGCTGTGCTCGGACACAGCATGATGGCTGACCAGGGGCGGATTAACTTTACCATAGGCCCCGGGCTGTTCATCAAGTCTGGGCCTTCCACACCACTGTAACTATGGCAGCACTAGCCTGGCGTTCATAGTACAGGATAGATAATGTCATGATGTCCTGATTTGTGCAAAATTACCATTAAAAAAACCAGTGACTTTTTGCAAATCATGGCGGAAGTGTAGCCAGGAGACAGTACACCACTGAAAGTATAAGTCTTTTGGGGTGGTCATGGGCCCCCCAGGAGCTCAGGGCCCCGGGCTGCCGCCCGAAACGCCCCTGTTATAATCCACTACTGTGGCTGACAGTCCTCTTCCCCGAAGATTCTTGTAGATGGAAATACCATACAATTTATACCCGGAATTGAAATTTTTATTTTGGATCTGACCTTTGTCTTCCCTACATTGATACCAGAGAGAATTGCACAAGCAGTAATGGGTAACTGTACACTGATCCCCCGGACGCCTCCTCCGTCCATCTTCTTAGCATCTGGACTCTGATCATCTGTAAGAAAAACATGACCCATATCTGCTCATTAATACGGTTATCAGGGATCTGTTACATAGCGATAATCAATGTCCAAAGACTACAGATGGGCGCTGCCCCGAACTCACACCCCCTGATTGCCATCTGCCGCCCCGTGATGTCATATGTTTTTCACCTCATTGTAAAAAACTTTCTGTCTATGTTTTTCAGAGAAAAAAAAAAAAAAGGAAATATTCACACCTGAATTTTACGACTGTTCCGACCTTGGCCTCTTCTATCTAATCAGCTGGATAAAAGACAAGGAGATTCCTCGTACATACACATCCTTCATCTTCACCTGTCAGTTCTTTTGGCACCAAGGGCCCTATTACGCGGGACGATTATTGTGCGAAAAATCGTTATATCGTTCGAATTTGAACGATAATCGTTCTATGTAATTGCAGGCAACGATCGAAAAATCGTTCGTATGTCATTGATCGTTGATTTAGATCTGAACCTAAAATTATCGTTAATCGCTCGCTGTAATTCCACATCCGTTCGCTCAAGTTGCGCATTTTTTCACTTATCGTTTAGTGTAATTGCACATTGTCCATTGTTTTGCTGGGATCAAAAGGAATAAACAGTCATAGTAACGATCGTAGTAACAATTATCGTTCTGTGTAATATGGTGAACAATTTCAGGTTAACAATAAACGATTGTTTGCGATTCTTTATCGTTAGTCGTTAATCGTTCAAAATCGCTTAGTGTAATAGAACCCTAACATCATATTGGTCTATTGAATACAAAATTGACTCAATTTTATCACGCTTACTATGGACTAAAACTCTCCTCCTACCCTTGTATTTCTATAGCAAATAAGCAGACCTTTGTGTCTCCATGGTAACAGACTACATATAAACCTTTTGTAGTCAGATCCTGCAGTCTATCCGTTCTATCTGCCCCCTGTATTTACTAAGATACCAACAGATTTCATCATTGAACATTATTTACTATCCACGCCTGATCCATCATCCATTAATAAATCATCCACCCATATATTTTCCAACTTTAATACTTTTATTATTGTTCCTCAATTAGCCTTTTATCAACTATCATTTAACTATCAATTAATCATCCATCCATTACTTATCTACAGTCCATTCAATACCCATCCACCATCCATCATATATGAGCCCAAACGCTATGTTCACACACAAAAAAGTTGGCCTTGAAAAATTGGCGGAAAAGACGGAAAAGTGTAAAAACACAAATTGTCTTTTTTTTTACAAAAAAAAATAAATATATATATATATGTAATTTTTTTCTTTGCATGCATGCATACATTGTGGCTGTATATTAGGGAGAAACCTTCTCCCCCCCCCCCCCCCCAGTCTTCAATAACATTAGTATGTAACTGCCCTATTAAGAAAGGATAAAAACAACAACAAAACTGGATAGGAGACGTTAATATATCAATTGTTAGCAAACAGATGTCTGCATTAATCTGATTACATCTATGCAGAGGGTTCCATGAAATAATGATCCTTAATGGAAAAATCAATACGAATATTAGTTACTAAAGATAAATAGCAAGGTAAAAGTCCTGGATAAAATGTAGAAAATAACATGACAAAAATAAGCGAGCAAAGCAAAAATACTGCCCTCTATATAAAAGAATATAACTACTATAATACTGCTCCTATATACAAGAATATAACTACTATAATACTGCTCCTATATACAAGAATATAACTACTATTATACTGCCCCCTATATACAAGAATATAACTATTATAATACTGCTCCTATATACAAGAATATAACTACTATAATACGATGTGAGAGCTGGATGGCTGGCACTACGGGGAATCACACGCTGTGAGCAGTACTATGAACGGCTAGCTCCTACCTGGATGTGATTACGGCTAGTGGAGGTGCTCAGCGCCAAAGGAAAACAGTCCAGCATGGAACAGGTAGAGAAAAAGAGGCGGTCACTCACCACTTGTTGTGCCGAAAGAAGAGTCCTTTATTTATCCAGGAATGAACGTAGCAGGGAAGGGGGAAGGTGGAGGAGCGGGTGCAATCAGACAAACGTTTTCGCGGACTCCCGCTTCGTCAGGTCTGGCGAAGCGGGAGTCCGCGAAAACGTTTGTCTGATTGCACCCGCTCCTCCACCTTCCCCCTTCCCTGCTACGTTCATTCCTGGATAAATAAAGGACTCTTCTTTCGGCACAACAAGTGGTGAGTGACCGCCTCTTTTTCTCTACCTGTTCCATAACTACTATAATACTGCCGCTATATACAGGAATATATCTACTATAATACTGCTTCCTATAACAAGAATATAACTACTATAATACTGCCCCTATATACAAGAATATAACTACTATAATACTGCTCCTATATACAAGAATATAACTACTATAATACTGCCCCTATATACAAGAATATAACTACTATAATACTGCTCCCTATATACAAGAATATAACCACTATAATACTGCTCCTATATACAAGAATATAACTACTATAATACTGCTCCTCCCATGGCAACAACGGCCGTAGTTTTTGCGCAGCGGAACACAGCTTATTAAGCAATGGGATCTGTGCGGCCCCGCAAATAACTGACAGGTCAGTTTTCTGCGGCTGGAATTCAGTGAATTCCGTCCGCAGAAAGACCTATCAGTGCACACAGTGAAGCGAGCGGCTCCGGCCGCTCGCTTCACCGTGGGCTATGGGAAGCTCTGATGCGGGCGCGCGCTGATGCTGATGCAGCAAGTGTTAATGTTCCCTATAGCGCCACCACAGGACACATGAGGTATGGCATTTGTGGTTTATGTGAGTTACGGATACATCAGGTCCTGCAGCCTCTTTTGGAGATACACCCCCGGTGCCCTCAGTCTTATATTAGTCAGTATTCGGAGCAGACGTGCACCCAGTCAGTGAATGGCCCCCATCCCTATGATGTAACTTCCTATCAGGTCTTGTCTTACACAATGAGGTTTGGTAACCCTCCACCGCCTCCTCTGGCCTCTCACCTCCTTCAGCCGCGGTCACTCCAAGCTTTCCCTTTCTTGTACAAAGTTTAGTGAGTTTGTACAAATATCAGTTCTCCCTATTGATGTGTATATTGCCATTGCTGACTGATAACCCAGTGTGGCCTGATGGTGCTCGCACAGCTGCTGTTTGTTACTATGTATCAGCACAGGTAAGAGCCACCAGTCATATTGAATTCAGATTCCACACAGATTCTGCCATCTACTCTGTGAGATCTGCAGGATATATATATATATATATATATATATATATATATATATATATATATATATATATATGAGTCCTGTTTATATAAATGGCAGTTGGTGTCCGTTCTCAGCGTGGATTCCATTGCACTGTGTCAGTCTGTTCTAAATGCGCTTTGATGTGGATCCAGAAAGGTTTGATGCAGATTTGTATGTGGAATTTGATGAGGACTTGAGATGGGGTCAGCTGGAAACAGAGGAGTCTGGAGGGGACAGAGGAGTCAGGAGGTGGCAGAGGAGTCTGGAAGGAAAGGAGGAGTCTGGAGGGGACAGAGGAGTCTGGAGGGGATAAAGAAGTCTGGAGGGGACAGAGGAGTCAGGAGGGGACAGAGGAGTCTGGAGGGATAGAGGAGTCTGGAGGGGACAGAGGAGTCAGGAGGGGACAGAGGAGTCTGGAGGGATAGAGGAGTCTGGAGGGGATAGAGGAGTCTGGAGGGGATAGAGGAGTCTGGAGGGATAGAGGAGTCTGGAGGGGACAGAGGGGTCTTGTGAGAACAGAGAAGTCTAGTGGGGTCTGGAGGGAACAGAGGCATCTAGAGGGGACAGGGGGGTCTGGTGGGGGAGTCTGGAGGGAACAGAGGAGTCTAGAGGGGTTAGAAGGTGACAGAGGAGTCTGGAGGGGACAGAGGGGTCTGGTGGGAACAGAAAAGTCTAGAGGAGTCACGAAGGGACAGAGGGGTCTGGAGGGGATAGAGGGGTCTGGTGGGGAGACTGGAGTCTGAAGGGAACAGTGGAGTCTAGAGGGGTCAGAAGGTGACAAAGGAGTCAGGAGGGAACAGAGTAGTAAAGATTAAACAGAGTAGTCGGGAGGTGACAGAGGGGTCTGGAGGGGACAGAGGAGTCAGGAGAATAAGAGAGGAGCCTGAAGAAAACAGAGGGATCTGGAGGGAAAAGAAGCATCTAGAAGGCCGAGAGGAAACTGGAGGGACAGAGAAGTAATGGACATAGGGGCCTATGGGGCACAGAGGAGTCTGGAGTGGAAAATGGGATATAGGGAGACAGAGGAGTCTGGAGGGGACACTGGAGTCTCAATGCAATATGAATCTTAGGGCCCTATTCCACCGGATGATTATCGTTCAGATCATCGTTAAATCGTTTGGTTGAATAGCAGTTAACGACTAATGACCGAACGAGAAATCGTTGATCATTTAATAAGACCTGGACCTATTTTTAGCGTTGCTCGTTCGCAAATCCTTTGCATTGAATAAGAAGTCGTTCGGTCGTTCGCAGTAGTGACGAACGCAATAGCGACAACAAGACGACCACAAGAACGATCATAAGTAACGATTATCGCTCCATGTAAATGGGCGAACGATTTCAGGTCTTTCGTAAGGATCGTTTATCGTTAACGATTATGCAAACAATAATCGTCCGGTGGAATAGGACCCTAAGGGGATCTGAAGGGGGTCCCTGGAGTGTGTAAGGAGACAAAGGAGTCTGGGGGGGGGGGGGGGTGGAGCAGTGGGGTCTGTAGAAATGGAACAATATATGTATGAATAATGGGGTCTGTAGGGTACACAGCGATGTAGGGGACATAGGAGTCAGGAAAGGACAGAAGGTCTAGAGGGGTTCAAAAGAGTTGTGGTTGGGAACAGAGGGGGAGAGAGGAGACTGAAGGAGACAGAGGGGGAGCGAGGACACTGAAGGAGACAGAGGGGGAGAGAGGACACTGAAGGAAACAGAGGGGGAGAGAGGACACCGAAGGAGACAGAGAGGACACCGAAGGAGACAGAGGGGGAGAGAGGACACCGAAGGAGACAGAGGGGGAGAGAGGACACCGAAGGAGACAGAGGGGGAGAGAGGACACCGAAGGAGACAGAGGGGGAGAGAGGACACCGAAGGAGACAGAGGGGGAGAGAGGACACCGAAGGAGACAGAGGGGGAGAGAGGACACCGAAGGAGACAGAGGGGGAGAGAGGACACCGAAGGAGACAGAGGGGGAGAGAGGACACCGAAGGAGACAGAGGGGGAGAGAGGACACCGAAGGAGACAGAGGGGGAGAGAGGACACCGAAGGAGACAGAGGGGGAGAGAGGACATCGAAGGAGACAGAGGGGGAGAGAGGACACCGAAGGAGACAGACGTCAATGAGGTCAGCCACCGAAATGTAGAATGTGGAGGATGTCCCCTAATCAGACATATGGGGCTGCAGCTGCTGTGCCACCCCTAGTGATTAGTATCACTCCTTGTAGTCTATAGGCTAATGATGTCACCACCCATGTGACAGGGTGATGCCAGTCCCTAGGCTGATGATGTCACCACCCATGTGACAGGGTGATGCCAGTCCCTAGGCTGATGATGTCACCACCCATGTGACAGGGAGATGCCAGTCCCTAGGCTGATGATGTCACCACTTGCCATCCAGTTAGCGACTAATGCTACATTCACACAGAGATTTATCTGACAGATCTTTGAAGCCAAAGCCAAGAACACACTATAAGAGAACAGGTCATAAAGGAAAGACTGAGATTTCTCCTCTTTTCAAATCTATTCCTGGCTTTGGCTTTAAAAATCTGTCAGATAAATCTCTCTGTGTAGAGGCGCCCTAAAACATCATAAAAACAATGACGATAAACTCTTTTAATATTGGATAAATGTTAATATATATATACTGTATCTATGCTTATAGATCTAGCACTGCCGTAGCCGTCCGGTACTGGATGGGGACGTTGTGCTCAGAGATGTCATCATCAGGTCACCTCGGTCACCTCTTCCCTAGACAGGAGCTGCTGATGCAACAATCAGATGGATGACATGGAGCGGTGCTGGGAGATTCTCCATGGGGGGGGGCTTGTGTTGCCACATACAAATACGCAATGTACGGTCAACATGTGCCGCTCCATAGTGCCAAGTGATAGTCCAAGTACACCATATTTTTCCAATATAGTCATATATAGTGTTCACATAGAGCCAAACAATCACCAGAGTAGCCACATAGCATCTTATCTTGCCCAAATAGTATCATATAGTGTCTCCATAGTGCCAAACTCTGACCACAGAACATTGTATTGTGCTAATACAGTTCTGTATGGTGTCTATATGGTGCCAATGATTAGAGAGTGCCATACTTTCTCCATCAACACAGTGCCATATAGTAATAACACAGTGCCATATAGTAGTAACACAGTGCCATATAGTAATAACACAGTGCCATATAGTAGTAACACAGTGCCATATAGTGCTAACATAGTGCCATATAATACTAACACAGTACCATATAGTTCTAAAACTGTGCCATATAGTAATAACACAGTGCCATATAGTAGTAACACAGTGCAAATATAATACTAACACAGTTCCATATAGTGCTAACATAGTGCCATATAGTACTAACACAGTACCATATAGTTCTAAAACTGTGCCATACAGTGCTAACACAGTGCCATATAATACTAACACAGTGCCATACAGTGCTAACACAGTGCCATACAGTGCTAACACAGTGCCATATAATACTAACACAGTGCTAACACAGTGCCATACAGTGCTAACACAGTGCCATACAGTGCTAACACAGTGCCATATAATACTAACACAGTGCCATACAGTGCTAACACAGTGCCATACAGTGCTAACACAGTGCCATACAGTGCTAACACAGTGCCATATAATACTAACACAGTGCCATACAGTACTAACACAGTGCCATACAGTGCTAACACAGTGCCATACAGTGCTAACACAGTGCCATATAGTACTAATACAGTGCTAACACAGTGCCATATAGTGCTAACACAGTGCCATACAGTGCCATACAGTGCTAACACAGTGCCATACAGTGCTAACACAGTGCCATATAATACTAACACAGTGCCATACAGTGCTAACACAGTGCCATACAGTGCTAACACAGTGCCATACAGTGCTAACACAGTGCCATATAGCACTAACACAGTGCCATACAGTGCTAACACAGTGCCATATAGTACTAATACAGTGCTAACACAGTGCCATATAGTGCTAACACAGTGCCATACAGTGCCATATAGTACTTACACAGTGCCATAAAGTGCTCAGATAGTGCCATATAGTACTAACACAGTGCCCTATAGTGCTAACACAGTACTCACGTATGGATGAGCCCCAGTTATCTCACCTAACTGCCTTCTTCCCCCCAGTGTCAGGTTACCCGTCCTCTGGGGTAGTACGAGTCCCAGGTTTCTGCTCTGGGTGGAGCTGGCTTGTAGTGTCCTTCCTACAAAGCTGAGCATCTTTCAGTAGAGAGCAGTATTTTGGCACTGTGCTCTACTGCAGCTCCAGTCTTCAGTTATCTGTCCCTTTTCTAAGGTGGTCGACTGTCCTGTGTTAGCTGTAATAATCCTCGGTATAGGTAAGGGTGAAGACTCCCTTGTCTCCGGTTTTCCTAGGGGTCGGCTCTTTTAACCCTTAGTGGTTGGGTAACTAGCTGTGAAGAAATAGGTCTGCTCTCTTCTCTCTCTCTGAAACCAGAATGGAAACTTCAAGGAAGTGCAGACTAAAAAAGAGAAAGTGTGTGTGTAGCTAGACCTTGTGTTATCTGCAGCTGTGCTGTGAGAGTGACATCTAGTGGTTGGAGTAAGGAACAGCGGCCTCCTGTCCTAACCTGTGACACGAGAGTGACACACATTTACCAAGGTGTAAAAGAAGAAAAGAAAACACTTAGTGGGACACTACATACCTAGTGTCAAACAGTGTTTAGATAGTGCCTTCATTTTTCACATAGCACCTTAAAGTGGTCATGTGATGCCATATAATGCCTCCATAGTGCCAGGGTGCACCATACCTTGCTGTTATACTGCTATTTAGTGTCCACACAGTGCCAATCAATGTAAAGACCAGGTTTCTCCCCATAATGCCCACATATTGCCATTTTCTGCCCTCCATACCCCCAAGCTATGACCAGAATGCACCATATGGCAACATAGTGTAATATGTCGTGCCCACATAGTACACCACACCTTATCAGTATAATGCTATATAGTGCTTCATAGTACTTAGAAAGTATCATACTATTTCCATATAGCACCTCATAGTGCCCCCATACTGCCAAATAGTGCATCTTACTCTTCTAATATACTGCTATATAGCATATATGAGATGCCACTCAGTGTCATAGTTTGCAAACATAGATCTAGTATTGGTATGAAGGTGTTGGATTCGACCCCGTAACCCCCGCTTGTGCCTATAACAGAGCAGATATACGGTGACTGTGTCAGTATCATGTGCCGCTCTGCGTCTGCTCAAAAAATCTCCAAATATAGATGCCGCATTGTGCCTTTTATTTTTATCCCCTCTACTCCAGGTGTGAGCGGATCCTGCCCCAGATCTGGAATCCATACATTGTATTATACAGAGAATTCTCCTCACTTATTGCTTTATTGCATCTGAACAAGGGGGACGAATATACCCCAACACATAAAGGGCAAATACCCCTAGAGTAATAAAAGTAATACAAAAAAACAGGATATCTATCTATCTATCTATCTATCTATCTATCTATCTATCTATCTATCTATCTATCTGTCTCTCTGTCTGTCTGTCTATCTATCTATTATGTATGTATCTATCTATAATCTATCTATATCTATCTATCATCTATCTCTCCTATTTATCTATCTATCTATTTCCTATCTATCTATCTATCTATCTATCTATCTGCTTTATGCAGCAGATGTAGGCTGGTCCTGTGTGTTTGTATGCTTTGGGATAGGAGGAGGTAGTTTGCGCTCTCACCACTTGGTGTCACTGTCTCCTGGTACACCACTGAGCACAGCTGCAGGTAAGCATGTATGTGTTATCCTATCATACTATACAGATCATATTGATCTGTAAGCTGACTGAGATTCAATCCTTGTTGAAAGTACCTCATGTAGGCCCCTCCCCTCACTTTCAGCCTGTCAAAGGCCTTATTCCAGGTCACAAGGTAAGTTCCCCCCAATCCTGAAGCTCCCTAGAGGTAAAAGAGCTGAGGTAAAACCAGTTTAGAGCAGGTTGGAGTTAGTCTGAAAGTAGTTGAGTGAAGTTCCAGAGAGTGAGAAAGTGAGATTTTATATGAAAAGATTTCCAGAGCTAGCCATGCTGGGGTAGGAAAAGTGAGGCTACAAAAAGATAGGGTAAAGCTTGTCCACCCAGAAGGGCTGTCTTATAGTATTCTTCACACTACAAGGAGTCTGCAGGAGGTACTCTAAAACAGTCAGCAGTCAGTAAAGCGCGAGTAAGCCAAGAAATCTGTGGCCTAATCTGATTCCTAAGAAGTCACCCCAACGGCTAGCTTACCCAGAAGTTGGGTCTGCAATCCTGATCGCATGTCACTCAGTGCCCATGGGACAGCAAAAGGCAGACTTTTATCCCCGTGAATGCTATGAGTACTGCCACTCCCAATGTGTCAGTGCTCTCTCTAGTTGAGAACCCAGGGGTCTGGATCGGCTCCCCTCCCTCAAGTAGCCCATTGCCAGTCAAGTCTAAGGCCTAATGCACACATTCAGTATTTTTTTCAAGTCCGTAGATTCTTCCGCTATCCACCCGTACAATCCACAAAAAATTACAGATTGGGCATATGTAGTGCATTCGTATTT
This sequence comes from Dendropsophus ebraccatus, assembly GCF_027789765.1. Taxonomy (NCBI): domain Eukaryota; kingdom Metazoa; phylum Chordata; class Amphibia; order Anura; family Hylidae; genus Dendropsophus; species Dendropsophus ebraccatus. The sequence goes on from NC_091458.1 coordinate 15,250,905, forward strand.
CTGTAAATCCTTTTTTATTTTTTCAACATGTCAATTAAAAGTCATCCATAGGCAGCTTATAAGTCCTAAGGCAGCTTATTTTAAGTCTAAAGTATTCCCGAGACTATATTATATACTCATCAGCCACAAGCTGTGAAGTAGAAGTGCTTTATTCCAAAGTATATCTAAAGTCCCCCAGCTCATCAAGGGATCTCAGTACTGCTGTCAGTGGGGGAGGGGTGGGTATGGGGTCAGTACTGCTGTCAGTCGGGGAGGGGTGGGTATGGGGTCAGTACTGCCGTCAGTGGGGGAGGGGTGGGTATGGGGTCAGTATTGCTGTCAGTGGGGGAGGGGTGGGTATGGGGTCAGTATTGCTGTCAGTGGGGGAGGGGTGGGTATGGGGTCAGTATTGCTGTCAGTGGGGGAGGGGTGGGTATGGGGTCAGTACTGCTGTCAATCGGGGAGGGGTGGGTATGGGGTCAGTACTGCTGTCAGTGGGGGAGGGGAGGTATGGAGTCAGTACTGCTGTCAGTGGGGGAGGGGGAGGTATGGAGTCAGTACTGCTTTTAGTGGGGGAGGGGGAGGTATGGGGTCAGTACTGCTGTCAGTGGGGGAGGGGGAGGTATGGGGTCAATACTGCTGTCAGTGGGGGAGGGGGAGGTATGGAGTCATTACTGCTGTCAGTGGGGGAGGGAAGGTAGGGAGTCAGTACTGCTGTCAGTGAGGGAGGGGGAGGTATGGGGTCAGTACTGCTGTCAGTGAGGGAGGGGGAGGTATGGGGTCAGTATTGCTGTCAGTGGGGGAGGGGGAGGTATGGAGTCAGTACGGGAGAGGTGGGTATAGGGTCAGTACTGCTGTCAGTGGGGGAGGGGTGGGTATAAGGTCAGTACTGCTGTCAGTGGGGGAGGGTGGGTATAGGGTCAGTACTGCTGTCAGTGGGGGATGGGTGGGTATGGGGTCAGTATTGCTGTCAGTGAGGGAGGGGGAGGTATAGGGTCAGTATTGCTGTCAGTGGGGGAGGTATGGGGTCAGTACTGCTGTCAGTGGGGGAGGGGAGGTATGGAGTCAGTACGGGAGGGGTGGGTATAGGGTCAGTACTGCTGTCAGTGGGGGATGGGTGGGTATAGGGTCAGTACTTCTGTCAGTGTGTGGGGGGGGGTATGGAGTCAGTACTGCTGTCAGTGGGGGAGGGGTGGGGCACACTGCCCTATATCTATGCCCTTTATTACTGTATTCCCCGTATGTTACCATTAACCCTCGTATTGCTGACACTACAGACCTTCCCCTGAACTCTCAGTTATTCAGCAATTTTTTATCATTTGGCTTCTCCCCAAAGTCTGATACCGGCCAATGGCTTATTATGCAACATTACTGTAATCATCTGGCTGAGGCCGACGTCTGGGGACAGGCGACTGTACGAGCTCTGAGCTCTGAGGTCTCTATATAGAGTATATACATTATATACTATACAGGATGTTTATATTCACTGACAGCAAGCAGGTGATAACATTCTCAGTCTTTGAGAACCCCCATCCTCCATGTAAGTGATCCTTGTGTTATTTGTTCCGGCCCCATGTAACAGTCTTTGTCTCTGCCTTGTTCTATGTTGTGCCCTCTGTGCGGGTATCGGGGTGGCGGCGTGGCCCTGGCAATGATTCCCATCCCACACAATGTCTGTACAGAACTGCAAGGAAAGAACGGATGGAGGAATGAGACAAGGTCATGAGAACCCTGCACCTCCGACCCTGAGAGACTGTGCATTGTATGTAACCTCAATATAGTAAGGAGGGCGGATTATTGTATCTAGTGCGCCTCCCAGTGGTGGGATATATATTACAGACAAGAGACCGGTCAGTTCTTGAAGAGCAACGTCATTGATTTACATCAGGAGTCTGATCCAATCCCAAAGAAAAACTGCTGTAAAGCAAACTGTTGAAAAACTGTCTATGATAGAAAGAAGTCAGATCACACAGGACATATATGGGGTCATGCAGACCAATCATGTGACCCCTGACCACCCCCTAATGTGCAATGGAAGAAGGCGTCTGGTGTGAGGGATCATGTTACATCATGTGGACGACTGGGTATGTGTGTGTCACTTACCTGGGGAAGAGATGGCACCAGGATGCCCTATGGGAAGAAGACAAGATGGCGGGGTCAGTGTGATGGGCAATGTTGTGCTGGAGACCTTGTGTCCTGGTATCATGTGGATGTGTGGTATCCCACCATTGGTGTTTTCTATGGCACCTTACTAAGTCACTCCCTCAGGTTCACAGGAGTGGGAGATGTAGTATTGTGTTTTCCCCACTGGGTGTCACTACTGTTCCAGTTAACCTGTTGCACAGCTGAAAAAGTCAAAGGGTTAATGTGTTATATGCTGACCAATCTCAGGTGCTTGTTCTTTTTTTACCCTATCTCTTTTCTTCTCTCTCTAACACACAGCCCCACCACTTGCAGGAGGGTTAAATTTGGCCCCTCTAGGAGGAGTTAGCTTTGGTAGAAGGAAGTGTTCAGTCTGAGGATGGTATTTAGTGTGAGAGGAAGCTAATAGCTTTGCCCAGGACCCCTGACAGGGACCAAAGATAGAAACTAGGGATGGTCCGAACCTGCCAAGGTTCGGGTTCGTATGAACCCAATCGCTCGGCATCAGATTCCCGCTGTCTGCCCGCTCCGTGCAGTGGGTGGATACAGCGGAAGGACCACCTGGAAAACTGGGATACAGCCTATGGTTATGGCTGTATCCCAGTTGTCCAGGCGGTCTTCCCGCTGTATCCACCCTCTCCACGGAGCGGGCAGACAGCGGGAATCATTTCCGAAAGTTCGGTTTCGTACGAACCCAAACCGAAGCAGGTTCAGACCATCCCTAATAGAAACTAAAGACTTTTTTCTTTATTTAAGCAACTAAAGTCAGTATGCAGTAAGCTCTACTTAGAGGAGCCACCTAGGAAAACCCCAGCCCACGCCAGGAACCTCTCTAAAAAGTGCAGGGCAGTTACCTGAAGCAAGAGGAACTGACCCCAGTAGGACAAAGCTACCATGCAAAGGTCTACGTATCCTACTGCGCAGCGCAGGACAACTGGGACCTCGGGAGTCTGCTACACCCAGATAACCGACGACTTGACTCGCATTACCCACTTAGAAAGGGTATCCCGCAACTAGGGGCATAAGGCGGGTCAGAGCCAGTATAGGCATCCATGAGAAGGAGTATCTTCTTATCTTTTCTGTATCTACATCTGTTTCAGCAGAGCACATTCACTAATTTGGGCAAGGCTCCTCTCCTCTTCTCTCCCACTCTACAAAGCACCTACTACTTCAAGCACTCATTCTACCTCACTGTCAGCACCTACGTTTTGTGTTAAGAATCGCACTGTATTCATCCCATGTACGCTTTACCTTCAGCTATTATATAGTAAAGTTTTATATTTTAACTAAACGCACGGGACTCTGGTCTGTTCGGTTAGCACCTGCACCTACACATCATTGTATACTTGAGTTATTTCCCCTTTCTGTGAGTGGTGGGGGTCTGCTACCACTCCAATCGTGACAATTGCCCAAGTGACCCTAACACTCCCAGAGGTTACCGACCATAGGGGCAGCCAGACCAACCATCACAGATGTTATCGTGACACCGACCACCTACCTGACCATTGTCCACACCAAGTTGCCCCCCTTCATGGCAGTAGGACCCCCCTAATAGCAGCAGATGATACCCCGGGGGCCACACTGCAGACATTGTACAGGACACAGAGTTCAAGGTGGTGACTCGGCCTTCAGATTCCCCAGATCTCCATCCCATTGATAATCTGTGGGATGTGCTGGAGAAACATGGAGGCCGCGCCACAACATCACAAACAAATCCACAGTACGATATACCAAGAGATACAATAACACACAAGTTCTGTAAATATCTGCAAACCTGAGATTCTGGGAACAAATAAGGATAAATGGACATGACGCCAAGTTGGCAGCGGGTACACGGGCGCTGGATTAATGATTGTTCAGCCACTGGAGAGAGATCGGTAATGACAACCACAGGTATCCCAGCATCACCAGTAGTCACTCCACCATTGATGGGAATGAGCATTGGGGCAATGGGGCTATGCTAGAGGCCCCAGAACATCAAGGAGGCCCTTAGGAATTGTGTTATACAGTATGGGCGAGATTCGTCAACCCTTATGTAAAGGAACAGCGGATCAGTCACCCATAGCAACCAATCAGATTCCAGTTTTTATTTTTCAGAGGCCTTTTAAAAAATTAAAGCTGGAATCTAATTGGTTGCTACGGGCAACTGATCCACTGTTCCTTTGAACAAGGTTTGTTAGCTTTTCCCCTATATTTCAATGGGTGACATGATGCTGAATACATGATAGAAATCTATCTGCCTGCATCCACCACTAGGGGGAGCTCTTTGTAGTAGAAATCTATATCTGAAGGAAAATTCCCCAGAAATAACTGCTGATCCCCAGGGAATATAGGAGCAGGTGCTAGGATGGTGATCATCTATAACTATACTTTCTTGCCTATGATGCGTAAAATGATTGGTTTCAATAACACAAAAGTGTGTAAGGCTTGATATTCCTGGACGTGTCAGTAATATGAAAAATGATGATGAAAACCTTAATATATGTTACAGGAGGGAGGAAGGGAAAGGGGGGCATGATGGAAACCTTTATATATGTTACAGGAGGAAGAAGGGAAAGAGAGGACATGATGGAAACCATTATATATATTACAGGAGGAAGAAGGGAAAAGAGGGACATGATGGAAACCTTTATATATGTTTCAGGAGAAAGAAGGAAAAGGGGACATGATGGAAACCTTTATATATGTTACAGGAGGAAGAAGGGAAAAGGGGACATGATGGAAGCGTTTATATATGTTTCAGGAGGAAGAAGGGAAAGGAGGACATGATGGAAACCTTTATATATGTTAGAGGAGGAAGAAGGGAAAGGAGGACATGATGGAAACCATTATATATGTTACAGGAGGAAGAAGGGAAAGGAGGGACATGAAGGAAACCTTTATATATTGCGATGACCCTGGCCTATCCCCTCTGAGGTAGGGAACAGGAACTGAGGGCTAGAGGAAGTCACATGCTAGAGGAAGTCACATCCAGGCAACCCCTGGCCAAAGCTCGACGGCCATTGGGGTTACCATGGTAACAGGGCCCGGTCACGTGATCACCAGCCTTTGCATAACCACTATACAAAAATATGTGCACAAAGGAATATACAGGAAACCTGAGTATAACCATAGAACCTGAGAGTGGCAGGGGGAGACATGGCAAACAGTTGCAGTGGATATGCTTTCCAGAACAGGAATAGAGAGTCTGTTCTGGGACACTGCAATATTTTACAGGAGGAAGAAGGGAAAGGGAGGACGTGATGGAAACCTTTATATATGTTACAGGAGGAAGAAGGGAAAGGAGGGACATGATGGAAACCTTTATATATGTTACAGGAGGAAGAAGGGAAAGAGAGGACATGATGGAAACCTTTATATATGTTACAGGAGGAAGAAGGGAAAGGAAGGACGTGATGGAAACCTTTATATGTGTTACAGAAGGGAGGAAGGAAAAGGAGGGACATGATGGAAACCTTTACATATGTTACAGGAGGAAGAAGGGAAAGGAGGAAAGTGTTTTTAATAAAAAATTAAACACAAGAACAAGAGAACACGGTGAGAGGTTACTGTGGGAAGATCAGAAGCAACGTGAGAAAATATGTCCAGCTGACACATCTCCCTAGCATGGGCTCTAGGTTTAATTCGTAGTATGAATAAAGGATAATGTTTTAAAAAAAAAATTGTTTTGGACGTGCTGGATCCGCACTTTTTGTGAGAAAATATGACTTTACTGAGAGAGTAAAACTTCCAGCAGATGTGGTTGATAAATCTACAATAACAGAATGTAACCTGCCTGGTATATACATATATCCTAAGATAATAAGAAGGGAAATAGTATAAGGGCGGACTAGATGGAGCAGGATGCTTTTCTGCCGACAATCCTCCCTGTTTCTAACCAACTAGCGATCATGAACCTGTCCTCTACATCTCTTCCATCTGCATCATAGTGTCATGTCAATCAGTGCTGCAAACCAAAACTACATTAATCCCTGACTAAACAGTAATAAAACTACTGCAGTGACCTCCTGCTCCACGCTACAAAGGTCGGACGTGTTTACATGCGCAGCGTGCTCGCTCTGTATCTTATCACATGTGTCTATAAATGATGGATAATGAGCAGTTATCTCACCTTGTCCAGGAGTGTAAAATGTGCCCAAAATATATTATAATAGCTGAATAATATATTAGTGTCCCACACATCCATACCATGGTCAAATACTATAATACTAGTGCCCAAATACTATAATACTAGTGTCTAAATACTATAATACTAGTGTCCAAATATTATAATACTAATGTCCAAATACTATAATACTAGTGCCCAAATACTATAATACTAGTGCCCAAATAGTATAATACTAGTGTCTAAATACTATAATACTAGTGTCTAAATAGTATAATACTAGTGTCTAAATACTATAATACTAGTCTCTAAATACTATAATAGTAGTGTCTAAATACTATAATACTATTGTCCAAATACTATAATACTAGTGCCCAAATACTATAATACTAGTGTCCAAATAGTATAATACTAATGTCCAAATACTATAATACTAGTGTCTAAATACTATAATACTAGTGTCCAAATATTATAATACTAATGTCCAAATAGTATAATACTAGTGTCCAAATACTATAATACTAGTGTCTAAATACTATAATACTAGTGTCTAAATACTATAATACTATTGTCCAAATACTATATTACTAGTGTCCAAATACTATAATACTTGTGTCCAAATACTATAATACTTGTGCCCATATACTATAATACTTCTGCCCATATACTATAATACTTCTGTCCATATACTATAATACTTCTGTCCATATACTATAATACTTGTGCCCAAATACTATACCACATATTATAAGACTATTGCTATATCATACCTGCATAATAATGCCCTGCATTACTTATTTAAAACTCTCCTATCATGTACAAATGCTGCCCTACATTGTTTGTGTAATACTGTTATATAATGCCTACATAATACTACTAATGTACTAACAATACTGCCCTGCATTGCTTAAACAGCACATCGTACCCATGTCCAAATGATTCATGTACAGCTTGGCAATTTACAGCATGGCTATGACAGAATACCATGCCCAAATAATACTGCCAAAGAGGTGAACTAATGGTGCCATACCATGCCCAGATAATACTGCCAAAGAGGTGAACTAATGGTGCCATACCGTGCCTAAATAATACTGACAAAGAGGTGAAATAATGCCACCATACCATCCCCAAATAATACTGCCAAAGAGGTGAAATAATGCTGCCATACCATGCCCAAATAACACTGCCAAAGAGGTGAACTAATGCCACCATACCGTGCCCAAATAATACTGCCAAAAAGAGGTGAAATAATGTTGCCATAATGTGCCTAAATAATACTGCCAAAGAGATGAATTAAAGCCACCATACCATGCCCAAATAACACTGCCAAAGAGGTGAACTAATGCCACCATACCATGCCCAAATAACACTGCCAAAGAGATGAATTAAAGCCACCATACCATGCCCAAATAACACTGCCAAAGAGGTGAACTAATGCCACCATACCGTGCCCAAATAATACTGCCAAAAAGAGGTGAAATAATGTTGCCATAATGTGCCTAAATAATACTGCCAAAGAGATGAATTAAAGCCACCATACCTGCCCAAATAATACTGCAAAAAAGAGGTGAAATAATGCTGCCATACCATGTCCAAATAATACTGCCAAAAAGGTGAACTAATGTCACCATACCATGCCTAAATAATACTGCCAAAAAGTTGAACTAATGTCACTATACCTGCCCAAATAATACTGTAAGAAAAGAGGGAAAATAATGTTGCCATACTGTGCCCAAATAATGTTGCCAAACAGAGGTGAACTAATGCTGCCATACCATGCCCAAATAATACTGCAAAAATAGGTGAAATAATGTTTCCATACTGTGCCCAAATAATGGTGCCAAACAGTTGTGAACTAATGCTGCCATACCATGCCAAATAATACTGCAAAAAATAGGTGAAATAATGTTGCCATACCGTGCCCAAATAATACTGCCAAACAGGTGAACTAGCGTTGGGATACCATGCCTAAATAATACTGCCAAAGGGGTTAAATATTGCCACTATACCATGCCCAAATAATACTGCCAGAGGTGAAATATTGTCACCATACCATGCCCAAATAATACTGCCAGAGGTGAAAAATTGTCACCATACCATGCCCAAATAATATTGCCAGAGGTGAAATAATGCCGCCATACAGTGCCCAAATAATACTGCCAGAGGTAAAAATAATGCCGCCATACCATGCCCAAATAAGACTGCAAAAAAAGAGGTGAATTATTGTCACCATACCATGCCCAAATAATACTGCCAAACAGAGGTGAAATAATGCTGCCATACCATGCCCAAATAATATTGCCAGAGGTGAAATAATGCCGCCATACCGTGCCCAAATAATACTGACCTGTATTTTTTCAAATAGTTTCATACCCAAAAGCTAAACTAGAAAAGTCAGCACCGTAGGCCTATATGCACTGACTATATGTTATCACGTATCATTTATAAGGTGTCATTTATCAGCTTCTTCCTGGAACGGGAGAACATGCTGTTTTTTAGCTTTCTATATCGTGTGTATAATGTACTGGAGAATGTGCTGAGCAATGGGAAGCTTATCTTGTCCAGCCCCACCTGTGCTAATTACTGTTTACCTGACCTCACAGGACACAGAGGGACAAAGCAGGAATAGACACTGGGATTTCTACATTTGGCAGCTCATAATGGAGTGGGAGGAGCTTGGGTGGGTGTGGGAGGAGCCACATTGCTCCTGGGTGGGGCTAATTTGAAAACACCATCTAGATGAACCATGAGTCCTGGAGGTTGGACTATACAGCATAGCTTGCTAAGTATCTTATATTAGAGGGGTCAATCAGGATAAAAAAACAGCGCCACCCAGGTTGTGTGCGGTACTGCAGCTCAGCACGTTCTGCTGCAATAACTAACCTAAATGTTTCTGCCTTTCAGAATCTTCAGAATCTTCAGAACAAAACATTTTGTTTTATGATTTCAATTTTTGTGATAGGATAAGCTTAAAGGGGTATTCTACTCAAACATAACTTTGGATATGTTGCTGCCCATGGTGAGACAAAAAATTCCTTCCAAACTTTGTTATTATCTATTCAGTCTCCTTCCCACAGTTCTGAGCTGCTGCTTTCTGCTGTGTGTGAGCTTTTCTCTCTATCTCCTCCCCCCCTCCCTTCTAAAACGGCTGATGTAAACCCTGGCAGGCTGTATCTGCAACATTCCAGCTTCCTTCTTATGCTCGGAGGGTTATTCTGAGGTCAAGGGGCTAATGAACTCACTGTGATTATCCCTCCCAGCATTCCAAAGAAGCAACAATGTTGCAGATACAGCCAGCCAGGGACTTGCATACGTCAGTTGTTTCTGAAGAGGGGGGATGGAGGGGGAGACAGAGTAAAGCTCCCACGCAGATTTTTGTGTCTTCAGCAGAAAGGAGCAGCTGAGAACTGGAGGAAGGAGACTGAAAAGATAATAACTAGTATGAAAGGTATTGTTAGTCTCACCATGGACAGCAATATATCAAAAGTTATGTTTGAGTGGAATACCCCTTAAAGGTCTGAGATAGGCGCAGGCTATACTTTCCAGCAAGCCCACCCATGGTGGATGCCGTGGTGCATTGTGGGATCCAGTCTGTAGCTGCATTAAATAGGCTTAATCACCATGCGACTGTCACTTACATTACAACGTCCAGCAATGAAAACAACAGGGTTTTGTTACAGGATTATACCGCAGCTCACTGTACAGAGATGGAAGTATGAAACAGACTCTAGTAAGTGAACTCAACTGAGGTTGTATAAGGAGCCTAACCCCCCCAACAAGGAAAAGTGAAGGCAGTCTCTGCCAAGTTGCTAAACATTCTGTCATGCTATTAAAGGAGAAGTTCAGCCAAAAGTATTTTTTAATATGTTATTACATAAGGTAAGTTAGACAAATTCCCAATATACACTTATTATGGGAAATGCACATCTACTACTTTTTCCCTCAATTTAGTAGATCATGCAGACTTCAATCTCTCTAAAAAAAAACGTGACGTCACGAATTAGAGCAGGGCTGGGTGTAATTCCTACGAAGCGTCCAGCAGGGGGCGCAGTATATGGAGAACTTACATTGTAATTTCGGCACGGGTTGCAGTCATCCATAGCAGCTTGTGCACTCACTGGGTGGCAGAAAGAGGCTCCCCGGCACCAGGCCATCCCGCACTGGGTTCCCTAGCTCCCCAAAATCCCCCAAAGGACCCCCCACACCCGTCCATCCTGCCGGCCGCCCTCCCGCACCCATCCAATCCACCGGCTGCCCTCCCCGCTCTCTCTTCCGCTGCAGTCAATGACTCTCCCCGCTGCCCGGTCCTGTGTGTGGCGTCTCCCTCCCCCATCTCTCTCCCGTTGCTTTCAATGACTGTGCGGCTTAAGAGAGACAGCGGGGACCATGGTATAGCAGCACTCTCCCCACTGCACACAGGACCGGGCAGCGGGAGAGACAGTCATTAACTGAAGTGTGAGAGAGAGCGGGGAGGGAGGCCGGAGGTATGGACGGGTGCGGGAGGGCGGCCGGCAGGATGGACGGGTGTGGGGGGTCCTTTGGGGGATTTTGGGGAGCTAGGAAAGCCAGTGCGGGATGGACTGGTGCCGGGAAGCCTCTTCCTGCCACCCCGTGAGTGCAGAAGAGACTATGGATGACTGCAACCTGTGCTGAAATTACAATGTAAGTTCTCCATATACTGCTGGACGCTTTATAGGAATTATACCCAGCCCAGCTCTGATTCGTGACGTCATGTTTTTTTTTTAGAGAGATTGAAGTCTGCATGATCTACGAAATTGAGGAAAAAAGCAGTATATGTGTATTTCCCATAAGTGTAAATTTGGAATTTGTCTAACTTTCCTTATGTAATAACTAGAGATGAGCGAATACGATTTTATCGAGTAGGTATTCGATAGAATATTGCGGTATTCGAAAGATTCAAATTCAATCGAATAGTGTGACGAATACGCGGGAAACATTCGAAAGCCCTCCGTTCGCAGTTGCCGCTTTTTTTAATCCAATCACCATGCAGGGAGGCCGTGAGGCACCCTGGGAGTACGCACACAGCGCCAAAACGGTGTCTACCCTCATTGGATGGTTTCCCATCCCTGTTCTATGGCTTCTAAAACACTTAGGAATCCCAAAGGTGCTAGAGAGACCCTCAGATCTGCTGCCTACAGATGGGTAACCTCCCCTTGTGGAGAGAGGTCGGATGGGGAATGATGTTCTCCAAGATGGAGGGGTATTTCCCAGGATACTATAGATGCCATATACCACCTCTGGGGCCTACACCTGTCTCCATCCAGGACTACCGGTCACTAATGGTGCGTTTACACAGGCAGATTTATCTGACAGATTTTTAAAGCCAAAGCCAGGAATGGATTTGAAAAGAGGAGAAATCTCTGTCTTTCCTTTATGACCTGATCCCTGTGTATAGTCTGTTCCTGGCTTTGGCTTCAAAAATCTGTCAGATAAATCTGTCTGTGTAAACACACCATTAGTCTAGGTGGAGATCAAATCTGCACCATTAAATCTCCTGCGGAACCTGTACGTGTGAACGCACCCTAATTCAAAGGAAAAACCTTTCTCACTTTACATCCAGTTTAATTTTACGTCCTTAAGGGTACGTTCACATGTACCGGATCTGCAGTGGATTTTTCGCTGCTGCAAGTTACCAGCGAAATCCGCTGCGGATCCTGTACTGTGAACAGGCCCGCTTCTGCCATGAGGCGGAATAAGCCTTCCACCTCAGGCGGCAGATTTTGCGGTCCGGCAGGGGGCGGCATTATGTCCCCCCTGCTGTCATTTTTGTTAAGTATCACTTAACAAAAATGACAGCGGACGCTCATCTGTCCTGTCGCCCGCGCTCTCCGCTGTCTCCACATCCCGTCAGGTCCCGCGACGTTACCCTGCAGCTGTCATCGACTTCCAGGCTGTGGTGAGTGCCCGGGGTCGGTGGGGGACACGCTAGTATGATCGGGTCGCGCGGGGCCGCCGGGGGGTTGTTGCGGTTTGATGCGGTGCGGGTGGCGCATCAAACCGCAACCCCGCGCGATCCGATCGCCCCACTCACTCACCACAGCCTGGAGGTCCATGAGAGCTGTAGGGTGACATCGCGGGACCTGACGGGATGTGGAGACAGCGGAGAGTGCGGGCCGGCTGCGGCGTGGGACAGGTGAGCGGCTGGCTTGGGGGGGGGGGGGGCCATCACTCAGGGGGCGGCCGCCTGAGGTTTGCCTCGGGCAGCAGAGACCCCAAAATCGGCCCTGACTGTGAAGTTGAATGGGACCCATACATGCAGCGGATTCGCTGTGTGTATGGGACCCGGCCTCTTTAACCCCCCCCCCCCGCCGCCGGCAACCCGCATCCCGCAGTCCCGGCCCCTTTAACACCCTGCCCGCAGCCCCGGCCCCGAGCATACATTACTGGCTCAGCGCCGCGGCTGTGTGAGGTTTCCGGCTCCCCTCGCTCCTCTTCAGCCAATCAGTGCACGGCAGCACTGATTGGCTGAAGAGGAGCGAGGGGAGTCGGGAGCCTGAATCAAGCCGCGGCGCCGAGCAGGTTATATATGCTCAGGGCCGGGGCTGCGGGCAGGGTGTTAAAGGGGCCGGGACTGCGGGATGCGGCCAGCGGCTTGGGGTTTAAAGTGGTCGGGTCCAATACACGCAGCGAATCCGCTGCATGTATGGGACCCATTCAACTTCACAGTACAGGATCCTCAGCGGATCTCGCTGGTAACTCGCAGCGTGAAATCCGCTGCTGATCCGGTACGTGTAAATGTTCCCTTATAGTTATAAATGTAAAATTAAAGGGGCACTCTTTAAAAAATATTCTTTACAAAATAACTGGTGTCAGAATGTTATATAGATTTGTAATTTACTTCTATTTAAAAATCTAAAGTTTTCCAATTCTTAACAGCTGCTGTGTGTCCTGCAGGAAGTGGTGTATTCTTTCCAGTCTGACACAGTGCTCTCTGCTGCCACCTCTGTCCATGTCAGGAACTGTCCAGAGCAGGAAAGGTTTTCTATGGGGATTTGCTGCTGCTCTGGACAGTTCCTGACATGGACAGAGGTGGCAGCAGAGAGCACTGTGTCAGACTGGAGAAAATACACAACGTCCTGCAGGACATACAGCAGCTAATAAGTACTGGAAGATTGGAGATTTTTAAATAGAAATAATTTACAAATCTGTATAACTTCCGCATATTAGTTGATTTGAAAACATTTTTTTTCTCTGGAGTACAAAGATTACAGATTAGAGATCATCCTCGAGACAAATCATTCGGCATTTGATTACCGGTGTCTGGTGAATTTGGATGCAGCCCTCCGGAGTCCTGGAAAACCCAGCTATGACCTATGGCATGCTGGAGTCAAGCTCATCTCTACTACACATGTAAAATTAAGTTGCTAGAGATATGTCAAAAATTTAGATTGGTTGGGGACTGGGTGGTCAGACCCTGACTAACTGCTAGAACAACCAGGGAGAAGAGCTCAGCCACGCGCTTCTTCCCCCATTCTTCCTAGCCTCTTGTCAAGGTTGAACAACCAGGTCCCACCCAATGTAAAACTTCGATGCGTCTCTAGAACACGTCAAACTTTTTATTAAAGCAGCAGGTACACTTTAAGCTGTTTGGTTGGGAGCATCTGCAATGTCCTACATCTTATTAACCCCTTCACATCAACATAGATATATGTTCCTAACTGTGAGGGGCTGTAGATGTGTGCGGGACCACTGTAGTGAGAGCGGTCCCGCACATATCAGTGTCTGGAGATCCCAGCATAATGACAGACAGCTGCAAGCCCGCAGCTGCCTGTCATTAACCCCTTAAACGTCACGATCTATAGTGATCACAGTGTTTAAGGTACTCAGTGACAGGACAAGGTCCTGTCACTGACTGATTGTGACCCCCGCAATCTCCGGGAGGGGGGGGGGGGGTTGTCTCTGCTTTGAACAATCCCTACTAGTTAAAAGGGGGTCCCCTGACAATAAGCTGATCACAAAGTGTCTCCCTATTGGGCCAATCAGTGATTAGCTGGGAACCCGACAGTAAGTGTAACTTCTCTCTGCAGCGCCTCCACAGGACAAAGGAATCATTACACACTGTCTACTCCCATCAGTGGACTGTCTGTATAATACAGGACAGGACGGGTCCTCCAGAGGGAGAGACGCTCTTTGTAAGATGAGGATGGGTTTTCTAAACTTCTCAACCCCTTTACGAAGCTGTACACAAACCAAACAATATTGGAGTGAATTTTTTTTTTTATTTTTTAAAAAAGTGATCAGGTGAAAAAAAAAAATCTCCATATAAATATTCTGAATTAATTGAAAAAAAAATTGTAAATTTTTTTCCCTGAACCTTTGGAAATCTCAGCGTCTCAGCATCAATTACCGGGTGTACAGTGTCATTATAAAGGATTGTCAGGACTGTATACATGGGCGGCATCATTGTATCAGCAGGAATGGCGGCATTATATGAAGGACAGGTGCTTGTCAGACGGGACATTATACTGGGTTTTGTGCTCCTCAAAGAGTTCAGAAAGTTTCTCCATGTAGAGCTTGTGCATCCGGTCAACCTCCTCATTGGACGGGATGGTATTCTGTGTGACTGGGATTGGCTTACCAACTGCGAAAGCAAAGAAATGTATATAATATACAGTATAATAAGATATTATAGAGAAATACCAGAGAATACCCAGGTTATACCAGCATGCTCCATATCACTATACACAGGAGATCTCCAGGTTATACCAACTGTACATATATAATTATATACAGGAGGTACCCAGGTTATACCAGCTGTACATATATAATTATATACAGGAGATACCCAGGTTATACCAGCTGTACATATATCACTATATACAGGAGATACCCAGGTTATACCAGCTGTACATATATAATTATATACAGTAGATCCCCAGGTTATACCAGCTGTACATTTATACTTATATACAGTAGATCCCCAGGTTATACCAGCTGTAGATATATAATTATATACAGGAGATCCCCAGGTTATACCAGCTGTACATATATAATTACATACAGGAGATCCCTAGGTTATACCAGCTGTAGATATATAATTATATACAGGAGATCCCCAGGTTATACCAGCTGTACATATATAATTATATACAGTATATACCCAGGTTATACCAGCTGTACATATATAATTACATACAGGAGATCCCTAGGTTATACCAGCTGTAGATATATAATTATATACAGGAGATCCCCAGGTTATACCAGCTGTACATATATAATTATATACAGTGTGTACCCAGGTTATACCAGCTGTACATATATAATGATATACAGGAGATGGTCCAGTTATCCTGTATTGTACATGTGTTTGTGCCTGTGAGATGGAAGATGTGGTATAACATAGGCGTCATAGTGTATTTGTGCTGAACTCGAGGAAAACATCTGAATAATTGATGATGTGAGGCGGATGGACTGGAGGATGATGTGTCCTCCCAATGAGGCGGAAAGGATGACAGAGCGGTCAGTCCGCCAGCACTGGAACATCTTAATCAAACAGACGCCGGTCACATGACTGAAGAGGCAGGACGAGCCCTCCAAATAATGTACCCTGCTAGCAGAGAGGAGCCGGCGCCGGGCCCAGCCATGACAGGGGGCCGATTGATAGACGCATTATTCCTCTAGTGACCAGGACTAATGTGGCAAACAAACGGCTGATTGCACACAGTGTCCTATCAGATACTATTACACAGGTTGTGTGACCGCAGGGCGGTATTAATAGCATCTCATAATTGTCCTAATGTCCACTCCCTCAGCAACCTGCATAGAGAGGACAGCTGGTATAACCTGGGTATATACTGTATATAATTATATATGTACAGCTGGTATAACCTGGGTATCCCCTGTATATAATTATATAGGTACAGCTGGTATAACCTGGGTATCTCCTGTATATAATTATATATGTACAGCTGGTATAACCTCGGTATATACTGTATATAATTATATATGTACAGCTGGTATAACCCGGGTATCTCCTATAAATAATTATATATGTACAGCTGGTATAACCTGGGTATATACTGTATATAATTATATATGTACAGCTGGTATAACCTGGGTATCTCCTATATATAATTATATATGTACAGATGATATAAGTTATATGTTTTCTAGTCATGGACTGTGCTGGGACTCTGTATAATGTACAGACAGGGACTGTCATAGTGACACATGTACAGTGAGTCCAAGAAGTATTTGATCCCTTGCTGATTTTCTTTGTTTGCCCACTAATAAAGACACTATCCTTCAGCACTTTTAATGGTAGATATATTCTAACATGGAGAGACAGAATATCAAGAAAAAATCCAGAATATAATTTTAAAAAATATATTTTAATTAATTTGTATTTCAATGAGGAAAATAAGTATTTGATCCCTCTTGCCAAACACACTCAATACTTAGTGGCAAAGCCTTTGTTTGCAAGCACAGCGGTGAGACGTTTGTTGTAGTTAACCACAAGTTTAGCGCACACACCAGGGGGAATTTTGGCCCACTCTTCTTTGCAGATTCTCTCTAAATCATGAAGGTTGGTGGGCTGTCGCTTGGCAACTCTGACCTTCAGCTCCCTCCATAGATTTTCGATCGGATTGAGGTCTGGCGACTGGCTGGGCCACTCCATGGCCTTAATGTGATTTTTCTTGAGCCAATCCTTTGTTGCCTTTGCTGTATGTTTAGGGTCGTTATCATGTTGGAAGACCCAACCACGGCCCATTTTTAGAACCCTGGCAGAGGGGAGGAGGTTGTCCCTCAGGATTGTGCGGTACATGGCTCCATCCATCTTCCCAGTGATGTGGTGAAGTAGCCCTGTACCCTTGGCAGAGAAACACCCCCAAAACATTATGCTTCCACCTCCATGCTTGACGGTGGGCACAGTGTTCTTGGGGTCATAGGCAGCATTTTTCTTCCTCCACACATGGCGGGTGGAGTTGAGGCCAAAAAGTTCAATTTTGGTCTCATCTGACCACAAAACCTTCTCCCAATAACTTGGTTCATCTTTCAAATGATCATTGGCATACTTGAGGCGCGCCTCCACATGTGCTCTCTTCAGCAGGGGTACCTTTCGGGCACTGCAGGATGTGAATCCATTGTTGCGCAAAGTGTTGCCAATTGTTTCCTTGCAAACTGTGGTCCCAGCTGCCTTCAGGTCATTTGCTAACTCCTGCCGAGTGGTTGCAGGACGATTTCTGACTGTTCTCAGCATCATTGCCACCCCACGAGGCGAAATCTTCTTGGAGCACCGGGCCGAGGTCTGTTGATTGTCATGTTATACTCTTTAAACTTTCTGATAATTGCACCAATAGTTGTTACTTTCACATCCAACACCTTACTAATCTTTTTGTAGCCCATTCCAGCTTTGTGAAGGTCAACAATTCTGACTCTGAGGTCCTGCGACAGCTCTTTGGTTTTACCCATGTTGGAGACTTGAAATCTGTGTGATCTGTCTGATTCTGTGGACAGTTGTTTTTCACACAAATGATTAGTGAGAACAGGCGGCTTCAGGTCAGGTAACAAGTTGATTGGGAGTGTCTAACTGGTCTGTAAAAGCCAGAACTGCTAATGAATACTAAGGGATCAAATACTTATTTCACTCCATGAAATACAAATCAATTAATATATATTCCTTAGATTTATTTTCTGGATTTTCTTTTTAATATTCTGTCTCTCCATGTAAGAATACATCTACCATTAAAAGTATAGAATGATCATGTCTTTATTAGTGGGCAAACAAAGAAAATCAGCAAGGGATCAAATACTTCTTGGACTCACTGTATCAGGTAACATAATAGAAGACATAGAAAACAAGCATAAATAAGCAGTGATCCCCGTGAAGCCGCCAACTTACCAACTGTGTTGATTGGTTTCCTATAGGGGATTAGGCCGAAGCTGTACTGGAAGACCCCTCGGGCGTGGAAGAGAGGGAGCGCCACTCCCATGGCTCTCTGCAGCTGCTCCTGGATCCTCCTCAGCAATGATCCTTTTGGGTTTTCCACTTGGTCAAAGAGCTCATTTTCTCCGAATGAAAAAACTGGGACCAAGGAAGCCCTGAACACAGATAACAGAGACAATGCCTTATAACGCCTACTATAGTGCTACACTTCAGAGCTGCAATCCTAATTCTGCTTTTTTTGCTACTGGAAACAGTCAGCAGGCTTGTCAACCGATACCCAGCCTTACTGAGCTGCTATTAGAGTAGGACCATTATCAAAATACTACAGTGTCCCTATGTACCAGTATGTCAATCCCCACAACAAGCTCTACGCAGGCAGTGAACAAGCAGGGCCTGCTGGGTGATTTCAGCTCTGAAGTTGCAGAACTTTGAATGAAGTTGTAATGTTATATGGCATTACCCATTTTCGATGGCAAGTTTAACAAATCCTTTCCTGTTTTTCAGCAATAGAGTAAAAGCACCAGGGCGGGCGTCCAGAGATTCGGGGGCTCCGCCCACAGCGATGACGACAGCCGTTCCACCCTTGTTTTTTCTCAGCAGGTAAGCAGCACTTTCCTTATCAGATGGGATCAGTCCTGGAAGAGATCAAGGTCATAGCATTAGAGATGAGCGAACCGGGTTCGGGTTCAAGTCCATCCGAACCCGAACGTTCGGTATTTGATTAGCTGTGGCTGCTGAACTTGGATAAAGCTCTAAGGTTGTCTGGAAAACATGGATACAGCCAATGACTATATCCATGTTTTCCACATAGCCTTAGGGCTTTATCCAAGTTCAGCAGCCACCGCTAATCAAATGCCGAAAGTTCGGGTTCGGATCGACTCCAGCATGCCCGAGGTTCGCTCATCTCTACATAGCATATAATAAAAAAGGATCCACCAAATCCATAGCGGTCCGAGCACAGAGAACTCCAGTCACATCCCTATGTCATACTCACCCCCACTCATAATGTAGTCCCTGAAAAATGGCGCCCGGAACCAAAGTGGTAACATCAGGAGGTAGGGAGTAATCCCCGGGTACAGATCCGGAAATCCAGTGGCCTCAGTGCAGAAATTAGTGAAAGCTCCGGCTACAAGGACCCCGTGGGGGTGGAAACCGATTACGTAATTCTTACTGGGATCCAAATCTGCTGTTTTAATCAACTGTAAAATAGACAAAGAGTTATTGAGGGATAATGGCATCATATCAACATATCCTGTATTATACCTCAGAGCTGCACTCACTATTCTGCTGGAGGGGTCACTGTGTGTATACATTACTGATCCTGTACTGATCCTGAGTTACATCCTGTATCATACTCCAGAGCTGCACTCACTATTCTGCTGGTGGGGTCACTGTGTACATACATTACATTACTGATCCTGAGTTACATCCTGTATTATACTGCAGAGCTGCACTCACTATTCTGCTGGTGGGGTCACTGTGTACATACATTACATTACTGATCCTGAGTTACATCCTGTATTATACTCCAGAGCTGCACTCACTATTCTGCTGGTGGGGTCACTGTGTACATACATTACATTACTGATCCTGAGTTACATCCTGTATTATACTCCAGAGCTGCACTCACTATTCTGCTGGTGGGGTCACTGTGTACATACATTACATTACTGATCCTGAGTTACATCCTGTATTATACTCCAGAGCTGCACTCACTATTCTGCTGGTGGAGTCACTGTGCATTGTAATATATCACTGATTTTCTTTAAGAACTGACAGGGTTAATTCCGCCATGTCCTCGCTCATTTCACCATGAACTTGAGTTCTCTCGGGGTGACATGTTGTGATCAGTGTTCTATACCGGGTTAAACTGAAACCATAAAAATAAACATTTCCTGACCTTTCACCCCAGTCACCCAATAAGTAACATATACAAAACAAAACAGACCCACCTACCTGGCTCCACCCCCTGAGCACTAGGCCGAGGACTGTATATAACCAGGGAGGCGTGTTACCAGCCAATCACATTGCAGATCTCATTTGCCCATTATAGGTTGGACCATCAATGTAGTGATGGGCAAAGTGCCCCCATTGTAGTCACACCCCCTATAACAGTCTCTATAACACTATGGGGGCCCATTTATCATTATGTGCCCCTTGTGTGCGCCATGAATAAGCTGCAGATTCTCCCTCTTCCGTGGTGTACGCCAGACAGAATTCCCGCCCACCTGATGGGCGCAGGGAGGAGCACAGCAAGGCAACAAGGGGCACAGCAAGGCTGGGAGGGGTACAGCAAGGATGGGAGGGGTACAGCAAGGCAGAGAGGGGCACGACAATGCAGGGAGGGGCACAGCAAGGCAACGAGGGGCACAGCAAGGCTGGGAGGGGTACAGCAAGGCTGGGAGGGGTACAGCAAGGATGGGAGGGGTACAGCAAGGCTGGTAGGGGTACAGCAAGGCAGAGAGGGGCACGACAATGCAGGGAGGGGCACAGCAAGGCAACGAGGGGCTCAGCAAGGCTGGGAGGGGCACAGCAAGGCTGGGAGGGGTACAGCAAGGATGGGAGGGGTACAGCAAGGCTGGGAGGGGTACAGCTAGGCAGAGAGGGGCACGACAATGCAGGGAGGGGCACAGCAAGGCAAAGAGGGGCACAGCAAGGCTGGGAGGGGTACAGCAAGGCTGGGAGGGGCACAGCAAGGCTGGGAGGGGTACAGCAAGGCTGGGAGGGGCACAGCAAGGCAAAGAGGGGCACAGCAAGGCTGGGAGGGGTACAGCAAGGCTGGGAGGGGCACAGCAAGGCTGGGAGGGGTACAGCAAGGCTAGGAGGGGCACAGCAAGGCTGGGAGGGGTACAGCAAGGCTGGGAGGGGTACAGCTAGGCAGAGAGGGGCACGACAATGCAGGGAGGGGCACATCAAGGCTGGTAGGGGTACAGCAAGGCTGGGAAGCGTACAGCAAGGCTGGGAAGGGCACAGCAAGGCTGGGAGGGGTACAGCAAGGCTGGGAGGGGCACAGCAAGGCAGGGAGGGGTACAGCAAGGCTGGCAGTGGCACAGCAAGGCTGGGAGGTGCACAGCAAGGCTGGGAGGGGCACAGCAAGGCAGGGAAGGGCACAGCAATGCGGTGGGGGGAAACAGCAAGACTGGGAGTGGCACAGCAAGGCACGGAGGGGCACAGCAAGGCTGGGAGGGGCACAGCAAGGCTGGGGGTGGCACAGCAAGGCTAGGAGTGGCACAGCAATGCTGGGAGGGGCACAGCAAGGCACGGAGGGGCACAGCAATGCCTTGGGGGGAACAGCAGAGCTGGGAGGGGGTACGGCAAGGCTGGGAAGGGTACAGCAAGGCAGGGAGGGGCACAGCAAGGCAGGGAGGGGCACAGCAAGGCGGGGAGGGACACAGCAAGGCTGGGAGGGGCACAGCAAGGCTGGGAGGGGTACAGCAGTGTTAGTGCAAGAGAAAAATGGTTGCTCATGGAGTTTTTTTTCACGAGCAACAGAAAGATTTATTACATGAACAGTTTAGCGAATTATTATTAAAAAAACAATTATTTCTGTTCGACGCGCTGACAGATCATAATGAACAAGAACATTTTGTGTTTGTCGTTTGCTTGCTTACACCTATTAACCTAACGATGAACCATTTTAGCAGGATAATCACTCTGTGTAATAGAGCATATAGTTATTACAGCCAGGGGGGTAACTAGGATTCACGGGGCCCCATAGCAAAATAAATGTAGGGCAACCCCCCCCCAACATAGTTACCGCAAACACCCCCCCTTCCCCCCAACATACTTACCTGGCCCAACGCAGTCCCTCAGCACGGCACTAGTGTCCTGGGGAGCTGGGAGAACGAAGGAACGATGTCCAGGGCAAGGTGAGTATCTGTATGGGGGGAGCTCTTGTGGTTGGGGGGGAGTTCTTGTGGTTGGGGGGCGCTGGGGATATGCAGGCTGCTATGTGCCATGTGAAGACTGGAGCCAGGTGCAGGCTGCTCTGTGCTAGTTTCAATGGGCTCCCCTGTGCCCCAGAGGGGGGGGTTCTGTGGTTCCTCTGTGTTGGGCGGGGGGGTTCCAGGCTGTTCTGTGCCCTTTTGGGGTGCGGTCCGGGCACTCTGACACTATGTGAGCATCCAATCTAATTGACCCTGTGGCTGCTGGTGGCTCTCAGGTGGCAGGGAACAGGTGGGGTGCGTGTGTGCAGGTGCGGGTGTCCGGCTGTGTGTGCAGTTGGCTTTATGTCGCTCTCCCCTGCACACACAACTGTGCCACAGAGGGGGGAACTGTGATGTGTGTTGTAGCACCATGGAGACAGGTCACGCCTTGCCGGGTGTGTGTGTGGGGGGGGTGGGGGGGGGGGGCTGGGCCCCCCTGCCACTCAGGCCCCATAGCAGTTGTGTGGTCTGCCTCCATGGTAGCGACACCACTGATCACAGCTCACCTCTCCTGTGTCCTTCCACTGACCTGTACAGAGAGTAATCCCTCACACAGCTCCAGAGATCTCACTAATACATAGAGCTGTGGGATCTGATCTCCCTGGATTTTCTTCTCTGCTCTCCCCACCATTTTATCCTTCTTAGTTCGTATTTAGTACTTGTGCATCCAAGAGGAACAGCAGGGGGCGCCACCACTGACCACAATGTAACAGAAAGAGAATTTTTGAACAATTGCTATGGATAAAATATTGTACTGTTGTCATACTGTTACATTTTTATGGGAAAACCCCTATAAGCACATGACCAAATTAAAGGGCTTAGAAAAACATGGCCGCTTTCCTCCAGATTGTGTTTTTTTAAAATTTCACTTCCATTGAGGTGAATGGAGGTGAATTGTAATACCACACACAACCTGAGGACGGGGGGTGGCACTATTTTTGCAAGAAAGTAGCTGTCCATTTTCTAATCGTGGACAACCCCTCCAGATGGCTACACGGATGACTGGAGGTGCTTGGGATGGATATATAGGGCCGATAAGGAAGAGGATGCAAAAAAGTGATCACACAACCCAGAACATAACAAAATGGAGAGACTATGTGAACTCTTGAACTCTAGCAGAGATCAGGATCCTACGGTTCTGTATAAGCGATCAGCCGGTCCGCCATCTGTCTGACGTGTGCAGCCGTAGCAGGAGCGCAGTACCATCTGATCTCTATGCGTTAATCAAAGCAAACATTATCAGGAAGCATTAGGATAAAAGACACAAAAACACGTAAGAGGATCAATATGATCGGATCAGTCGGCCACTTACTACACTGGGAAATGGCTGTAATGTTAATTTAATTACTAGCTGCACCTCCCCCATGGCTGCCATCTGTAACCAGACTACCTGAAGCTAGGCCCTCTCCCTGAGCCTCCGGAGCTGCGCTCTGTAATGGGACCAATAGGACCTTCCAGCTGTCATAGAAGTCTATAGGTCACTGGGTCACTCACCTTGTCTTTTCTCAATGACCCACAGGGAAGCTGGACGGCCACATGACGGCCCACATGCATCTCGCTCCATTATCGTAGAAGACAAAGCCTTGATGAAAACGGCCGCAAAGACGTGAGAGATAGAGAATCTGGCCGGTGCTAGCTTAGTGTGATAGTCACCAGGACACATGATTCTGCTCGTATAATGATCCCATTGTGTCCGATATGTAACAGGCTCACTTGGAAGAAATCGGATTTTTATGGAATCTTTAATAAATTATCATTATTTTTCCGTAGAAACATTTGAAGATTTATAAATCAAGATGAAATAACCGAGTGTGACTATTATAGTCTATCTTCTATCCATGTGCTGCGCAGCATGATGGAAGCTGCTGTTCTCTGTTATCAGTCACTTGGGACAGCACAGAACAGGTTATACATGGTGCATCATAGAGAGTGCAAGCTCCGCAGCCAGAAAGAGGGGAAGTTACTGTGCCAGTCCTGCTCTCAGCTTTATCCAGTGTAGACAATGCTCTGTGAGCTCCAGACTGATACATTGTACATAGCTAGTCCTGCTCTCAGCTTTATCCAGTGTAGACAATGCTCTGTGAGCTCCAGACTGATACATTGTACACAGCTACTCCTGCTCTCAGCTGTATCCAGTGTAGACAATGCTCTGTGAGCTCCAGACATAAATTGTACATAGCTAGTCCTGCTCTCAGCTGTAGCCAGTGTAGACAATGCTCTGTGAGCTCCAGACTGATACATTATACATAGCTAGTCCTGTTCTCAGCTGTATCCAGTGCAGACAATGCTCTGTGAGCTCTACAGCCTGGACCCCAGACTGATACATTGTACATAGCTAGTCCTGCTCTTAGCTGTAGCCAGTGTAGACAATGCTCTGTGAGCTCCAGACTGATCCATTGTACATAGCTAGTCATGCTCTCAGCTGTATCCAGTGTAGACAATGCTCTGTGAGCTCTACAGCCTAGACCCCAGACTGATACATTGTACATAGCTAGTCCTGCTCTCAGTCTAGACAATGCTCTGTGTGCTGTTGCACTGTATCAGTGCTGGTAACATGTATCAGGAGATGTGTGCATCCTCTTGGTGTATTCTATAGACTGGACACAATTGTATCCACCACTCCCTGGATGATCACTAAACCAGAATGTTTCCAGTCACTGACAGCAAGCAGTGTCTTGAAGGAATTAGAGCAATAAAGTTACAAAGTAGCAAAACATTTTCCCTTCTGCAAGGAGCCATGTTTATTTCCCTCCATCCCCTATATACCAGATTGTGCCCTCATCTCTCCCAGGTGATACACGGCAGGTGAGCTGCACATTGTACACAGGGAAGTGATGGCGGCGGTGTCCTGCCATCTCCCGATCACTGATTTATTGGATTAGGAAGCTTCTGGATGGGTTAATCATTGCTCCCGGCTCCCACAGCCTTGAACTCCAGTAAAATGTTGGAATAAACATGTTTTTCCTCCGGGTGCCGAATCGGATTAATATTTTACCTTCACAGGTATTATTATTCTTGTTTAATAACATTCTGTGAAGAGGACGGGGCAGAACACAAGGGAGAGGGGGGAAGAACACAAGGGGGAGGGGGGAAGAACACAAGGGGGAGGGGGGAAGAACACAAGGGGGAGGAGGGCATAACACCGGGATGGACGAAGTACATGGGGATAAGATGCAATACCACAAACAACCTGGGGACCAGTGTGGCGCTGTTATTAGAAGGAAAACCATGCATGCACTGGACCAGTCCTTTAAAAGGGATAGTTCACAAAAAAATTATTTCAAATCAATTGGTCCCAGAAAGTTAAATAGTTTCGGAATTTGCATCTATTAAAGAATCTCCAGTCTTTCAGTACTTATCAGCTGCTGTATGTCCTGCAGGAAGTGGTGTATTCTTTCCAGTCTGACACAGTGCTCTCTGCTGCCACCTCTGTCCATGTCAGGAACTGTCCAGAGCAGTAGCAAGTCCCCATAGAAAACCTTTCCTGCTCTGGACAGTTCCTGACATGGACAGAGGTGGCAGCGGAGAGCACTGTGTCAGACTGGAAAGAATACACCACTTCCTGCAGGACATACAGGAGCTGATAAGTACTGAAAGACTGGAGTTTTTTTTAAATTCAAGTAAAATATAAATCTCTGGCACCAGTTGATTTAAAAGAACTTTTTTGTGACCTACGCCTTTAATGTTTAATTCCATAAAATATTTCCCATGCAAACAACACCTTTCCATATCCCCCCTATAACTGCCTCTCATGGAGTGGATCCCCCTTTATTAGCCAATGTGAACAACGCTCTGCTGGACCCAGTCTGTCCATGTATTACATGGTAGATGTCTGACCTCCTCAGGGTACACATATGACCTCCTCAGGGTAGACATATGACCTCCTCAGGCTAGACTTATGACCTCCTCAGGCTAGACTTATGACCTCCTCAGGCTAGACTTATGACCTCCTCAGGCTAGACTTATGACCTCCTCAGGCTAGACTTATGACCTCCTCAGGCTAGACTTATGACCTCCTCAGCCTAGACTTATGACCTCCTCAGGCTAGACTTATGACCTCCTCAGCCTAGACTTATGACCTCCTCAGCCTAGACTTATGACCTCCTCAGCCTAGACTTATGACCTCCTCAGGCTAGACTTATGACCTCCTCAGGCTAGACTTATGACCTCCTCAGGCTAGACTTATGACCTCCTCAGGCTAGACTTATGACCTCCTCAGGGGAGACGTATGACCTCCTTAGGGTAGACGTATGACGGCCCCAGGGTAGACGTAGGACCTCCTCAGGGTAGACGTATGACCGCCTCAGGGTATACATAGGACCTCCTCAGGGGAGACGTAGGACCTCCTCAGGGAGACGTAGGACCTCCTCAGGGTAGACGTAGGACCTCCTCAGGGTAGGCGTATGACCGCCTCAGGGTATACTTAGGACCTCCTCAGGGGAGACGTAGGCTTTCCTCAGGGTAGACGTATGACCTCCTCAGTATAGTGATATGGCCGCAGCTCCCCGCCTCCTCCTCCTCTCCACTCTTGGCATCGGTCACCTCCATCTTGCGACCTTCACCTCCCGGCTGAGGACAGGGACTATTTGCAGCGTTACTTGTACAGGACATATGTTTTACTGGGAGGGAGGTGGTTTAACACTTATGGATTAGACTTATGGATTATATAGATTGATCTAAATTCAGTCATTATGGATTAGAGAAAAGACGTGTTTCCATGGCAATCTCAGCTCCATCACTAAAAATAGTGACTCCTTACTGAGGTGTCTAAGACGATTCTGTGGATTTTCGGTGCAATATAATAGTGAGTGACTGTAAGACGCGCTCATCTATAAGGGGCTTGGAGAGCGTCTGCTCAGTAACAGGGGAAACATATCAGCTGAATGCAACAAATCTCCCCTCTCCACTGCCACCTATAGGTGACTTTCCTGTAAGACAACGCCTGACCCCAACCATCCAACCCAGAGACACACACCAATGTATTAATTGTACTTTGCTAGTTATACCTGCTTCCTGAAAAGTTGGGTTGGAATTAATACAGCCGGTATCCAGCTTTCCTAGGGTCCTGAAGGGACAAATAGAAAAATTGCTTTGGCTGCAGATTAGCACCGGCAGCATTAGTTCATGGTGAGCAGAGGTCCTATTAGTTGTCAAACTTTGTACGTGTGTGCTAAGGAAGACAGCCTGCTATAAGAGGTGCTCTACAAAGAGGAGACGGCCTGTTACATGATCTACAGAGAGGGAGACAGCCTGCTACAAGAGCTGCTCTACAGAGAGGGAGACAGCCTGCTACAGGAGCTGCTCTACAGAGAGGAGACAGCCTGCTACATGAGCTGCTCTACAGAGAGGAGACAGCCTGCTAAAAGAGCTGCTCTACAGAGAGGAGAAAGCCTGCTACAAGAGCTGCTCTACAGAGAGGAGACAACCTGCTACAAGAGCTTCTCTACAGAGACGAGACAGCCTGCTACATGAGCTGCTCTACAGAGAGGAGACAGCCTGCTACAGGAGCTGCTCTACAGAGAGGAGACAGCCTGCTAAAAGAGCTGCTCTACAGAGAGGAGACAGCCTGCTAAAAGAGCTGCTCTACAGAGAGGAGACAGCCTGCTAAAAGAGCTGCTCTACAGAGAGGAGACAGCCTGCTAAAAGAGCTGCTATACAGAGAGGAGACAGCCTGCTACATGAGCTGCTCTACAGAGAGGAGACAGCCTGCTACATGAGCTGCTCTACAGAGAGGAGACAGCCTGCTACATGAGCTGCTCTACAGAGAGGAGACAGCCTGCTACATGAGCTGCTCTACAGAGAGGGAGACAGCCTGCTACAGGAGCTGCTCTACAGAGAGGAGACAGCCTGGTACAGGAGCTGCTATACTGAGAGGAGACAGCCTGCTACAAGAGCTGCTCTACAGAGAGGGAGACAGCCTGCTACAAGAGCTGCTCTACAGAGAGGGAGACAGCCTGCTACAGGAGCTGCTCTACAGAGAGCAGAGAGCCTGCTACAGGAGCTGCTATACAGAGAGGGAGAAAGCCTGCTACAAGAGCTGCTGTGTAGACAGAAGAGACAGCCTGCTACATGAGCTGCTCTACACAAAGGAGACAGCCTGGTACAAGAGCTGCTCTACAGAGTGGAGACAGCCTGCTAAAAGAGCTGCTCTACAGAGAGGAGAAAGCCTGCTACATGAGCTGCTCTACAAAGAGGAGACAGCCTGTTACAGGAGCTGCTCTACAGAGAGGAGACAGCCTGCTACAAGAGCTGCTCTACAGAGAGGAGACAACCTGCTACAAGAGCTTCTCTACAGAGAGGAGACAGCCTGCTACATGAGCTGCTCTACAGAGAGGAGACAGCCTGCTAAAAGAGCTGCTCTACAGAGAGGAGACAGCCTGCTAAAAGAGCTGCTCTACAGAGAGGAGACAGCCTGCTAAAAGAGCTGCTCTACAGAGAGGAGACAGCCTGCTAAAAGAGCTGCTCTACAGAGAGGAGACAGCCTGCTAAAAGAGCTGCTATACAGAGAGGAGACAGCCTGCTACATGAGCTGCTCTACAGAGAGGAGACAGCCTGCTACATGAGCTGCTCTACAGAGAGGAGACAGCCTGCTACATGAGCTGCTCTACAGAGAGGAGACAGCCTGCTACATGAGCTGCTCTACAGAGAGGAGACAGCCTGCTACATGAGCTGCTCTACAGAGAGGAGACAGCCTGCTACAAGAGCTGCTCTAAAGAGAGGAGACAGCCTGCTACAGGAGCTGCTCTAGAGAGAGGAGACAGTCTGCTACAGGAGCTGCTCTACAAAGAAGAGGCGGCCTAGTATAAGAGCTGCTCTATAAAGAGAGGAGACAGCCTGCTACAAGACCTGCTCTATAAAGAGAGGAAACAGCCTGTTGCAAGAGCTGCTCTACAGAGAGGAGACTTCTACAAGAGCTGCTCTACAGAGAGGAGACAGTCTGCTACATGAGCTGCTCTACAGAGAGGAGACAGCCTGCTACAAGAGCTGCTCTACAGAGAAGAGACGGCCTAGTATAAGAGCTGCTCTACAGAGAGGAGACAGCCTGCTTTAGGAACTGCTATACAGAGAGGAGACAGTCTGATACAGGAGCTGCTCTCTAGAGGAGACAGCCTGCTACAAGAGCTGCTCTACAGAGAGGAGACAGCCTGCTACAGGAGCTGCTCTACAGAGAGGAGACAGCCTGCTACAGGAGCTGCTCTACAGAGAGGAGACAGCCTGCTACAGGAGCTGCTCTACAGAGAGGAGACAGCCTGCTACAAGAGCTGCTCTACAGAGAGGAGACAGCCTGCTACATGAGCTGCTATACAGAGAGGGAGACAGCCTGCTACAAGAGCTGCTCTACAGAGAGGAGACAGCCTGCTACATGAGCTGCTATACAGAGAGGGAGACAGCATGCTACAGGAGCTGCTCTACAGAGAGGAGACAGCCTGCTACATGAGCTGCTATACAGAGAGGGAGACAGCCTGCTACAAGAGCTGCTCTACAGAGAGGAGACAGCCTGCTACATGAGCTGCTCTACAGAGAGGAGACAGCCTGCTACATGAGCTGCTATACAGAGAGGGAGACAGCCTGCTACAAGAGCTGCTCTACAGAGAGGAGACAGCCTGCTACATGAGCTGCTATACAGAGAGGGAGACAGCATGCTACATGAGCTGCTCTGTAGAGAGGAGACAGCCTGCTACTGGAGCTGCTTTACAGAGAGGAGACAGCCTGCTACAAGAGCTGCTCTACAGAGAGCAGACAGCCTGCTATAGGAGCTGATATACAGAGAGGAGACAGCCTGCTACAGGAGCTGCTTTACAGAGAGGAGACAGCCTGCTACATGAGCTGCTCTGTAGAGAGGAGACAGCCTGCTACATGAGCTGCTCTGTAGAGAGGAGACAGCCTGCTACATGAGCTGCTCTGTAGAGAGGAGACAGCCTGCTACAAGAGCTGCTCTACAGAGAAGAGACAGCCTGCTACAGGAGCTTCTCTACAAAGAAGAGACAGCCTGCTACAAGAGCTGCTCTGTAGAGAGGAGACAGCCTGCTACAAGAGCTGCTCTACAGAGAAGAGACAGCCTGATACAGGAGCTTCTCTACAGAGAAGAGACAGCCTGCTACATGAGCTGCTCTGTAGAGAGGAGACAGCCTGCTACAAGAGCTGCTCTACAGAGAAGAGACAGCCTGCTACAGGAGCTTCTCTACAAAGAAGAGACAGCCTGCTACAAGAGCTGCTCTGTAGAGAGGAGACAGCCTGCTACAAGAGCTGCTCTACAGAGAGGAGACAGCCTGCTACAGGAGCTTCTCTACAGAGAAGAGACAGCCTGCTACATGAGCTGCTCTGTAGAGAGGCAGACAGCTTGCGGTGCTGCCATCATTGCAGGTAGCTTATAGTATTCCCATTACAGGTATGTAGGATATATCCTGTGGGACAGGTCAGACCCCAACTCAGGGACCTCCCTCTATCTGTAGGACACAGCCCCCTCAGCCCTACCTGACCTGGCTGCAGCAGAGATGGTCGGGTTATGAAAACAGCTTTGAAACAATAAATCGGTAAATCTATTAAAATGCAAGAAAGGATAAAGAATGTAACATCTTACATCTGCTGACTGCGGAGCGTCCCGTCCACATAGTGCACAGTCATGAGATGTAATAATAGTATCCGAGCTGTCAGATATTTATAGCCATAATATAGTAATAACACTGGGGACCCTGCCCATAGATTGTTATACTACTGAGCGGACACCAGAGACATCTAGTGGCTATGAGAGATATTACATACACTGCAGTCTCTTTCAGGAATTGTGAAAGGGAATGAAGACTTTGGAGCAGAGGCCTCCAAAAGGGCTCCAAAAATTCTAAAATATAAAATGTTTGCGCTCCTGTACTGACACAGCCATGTAAGTACAATAGCACAAAGATTTAAACAGTTTTGGAGCTCCAAGCATCAGGAATCATGATGGCGGGAGTTCCGCATTCCGGTCCGTATTACATCTTCTGTGCAGAGACCATAATCACGGAGTGTGTGAATGCCGCCTAACACATGACTGCAGGATGGGATGAGTTTGTAGTCAGTTACCTGCTTCATATTAGGAATCAGACCACTAGAGGGGGTGCTACATATTATAGATCAGACCACTAAAGGGGGGGGGGGGGGGTGCTATATATTATAGATCAGACCACTAGAGGGGGTGCTACATATTATAGATCAGACCACTAAAGGGGGGGGGTGCTAAATATTATAGATGAGACCACTAGAGGGGGGGGGGTGCTATATATTATAGATCAGACCACTAGAGGGGGTGCTACATATTATAGATCAGACCACTAAAGGGGGGGGGGTGCTATATATTATAGATGAGACCACTAGAGGGGGTGCTATATATTATAGATCAGACCACTAGAGGGGGGGGTGCTATATATTATAGATCAGACCACTAGAGGGGG
Source organism: Dendropsophus ebraccatus (assembly GCF_027789765.1). Classification (NCBI taxonomy): domain Eukaryota; kingdom Metazoa; phylum Chordata; class Amphibia; order Anura; family Hylidae; genus Dendropsophus; species Dendropsophus ebraccatus. The sequence goes on from NC_091458.1 coordinate 15,282,393, forward strand.
TGCTATATATTATAGATCAGACCACTAGAGGGGGTGCTATATATTATAGATCAGACCACTAGAGGGGGTGCTATATATTATAGATCAGACCACTAGAGGGGGTGCTATATATTATAGATCAGACCACTAAAGGGGGGGGTGCTATATATTACAGATCAGACCATAAGAATGCATACTACGTTTTATGAATCAGACCACTAGAGCGTGCAGTACACATTATTCATCTTATCACTAGTGAGTGTGCTACATATTAATTTTCTTACCACTAGAGGGTGCAGTACATATTATTCATCTTACCACTAGAGGGTGCAGTACATATTATTCATCTTACCACTAGAGGGTGCAGTACATATTATTCATCTTACTACTAGAGGGTGCAGTACACATTACTGATCTTACCACTAGAGGGTGCAGTACACATTATTCATCTTACCACTATAGGGGGCACTACATATTATTCATCTTACCACTATAGGGGGCACTACATATTATTCATCTTACCACTAGAGGGTGCAGTACACATCACTGATCTTACCACTAGAGGGTGCAGTACACATTATTCATCTTACCACTATAGGGGGCACTACATATTATTCATCTTACCACTATAGGGGGCACTACATAATATTCATCTTACCACTAGAGGGTGCAGTACACATCACTGATCTTACCACTAGAGGGTGCAGTACACATTATTCATCTTACCACTATAGGGGGCACTACATATTATTCATCTTACCACTAGAGGGTGCAGTACATATTATTCATCTTACCACTAGAGGGTGCAGTACATATTATTCATCTTACCACTATAGGGTGCAGTACACATTACTGATCTTACCACATAGTGCACAGTCATGAGATGTAATAATAGTATCCGAGCTGTCAGATATTTATAGCCATAATATAGTAATAACACTGGGGACCCTGCCCATAGATTGTTATACTACTGAGCGGACACCAGAGACATCTAGTGGCTATGAGAGATATTACATACACTGCAGTCTCTTTCAGGAATTGTGAAAGGGAATGAAGACTTTGGAGCAGAGGCCTCCAAAAGGGCTCCAAAAATTCTAAAATATAAAATGTTTGCGCTCCTGTACTGACACAGCCATGTAAGTACAATAGCACAAAGATTTAAACAGTTTTGGAGCTCCAAGCATCAGGAATCATGATGGCGGGAGTTCCGCATTCCGGTCCGTATTACATCTTCTGTGCAGAGACCATAATCACGGAGTGTGTGAATGCCGCCTAACACATGACTGCAGGATGGGATGAGTTTGTAGTCAGTTACCTGCTTCATATTAGGAATCAGACCACTAGAGGGGGTGCTACATATTATAGATCAGACCACTAAAGGGGGGGGGGTGCTATATATTATAGATGAGACCACTAGAGGGGGGGGGGTGCTATATATTATAGATCAGACCACTAGAGGGGGTGCTACATATTATAGATCAGACCACTAAAGGGGGGGGGTGCTATATATTATAGATGAGACCACTAGAGGGGGGGGGTGCTATATATTATAGATCAGACCACTAGAGGGGGTGCTACATATTATAGATCAGACCACTAAAGGGGGGGGGGTGCTATATATTATAGATGAGACCACTAGAGGGGGTGCTATATATTATAGATCAGACCACTAGAGGGGGGGGGTGCTATATATTATAGATCAGACCACTAGAGGGGGTGCTATATATTATAGATCAGACCACTAGAGGGGGTGCTATATATTATAGATCAGACCACTAGAGGGGGTGCTATATATTATAGATCAGACCACTAGAGGGGGTGCTATATATTATAGATCAGACCACTAAAGGGGGGGGTGCTATATATTACAGATCAGACCATAAGAATGCATACTACGTTTTATGAATCAGACCACTAGAGCGTGCAGTACACATTATTCATCTTATCACTAGTGAGTGTGCTACATATTAATTTTCTTACCACTAGAGGGTGCAGTACATATTATTCATCTTACCACTAGAGGGTGCAGTACATATTATTCATCTTACCACTATAGGGGGCACTACATATTATTCATCTTACTACTAGAGGGTGCAGTACACATTACTGATCTTACCACTAGAGGGTGCAGTACACATTATTCATCTTACCACTATAGGAGGCACTACATATTATTCATCTTACCACTATAGGGGGCACTACATATTATTCATCTTACCACTAGAGGGTGCAGTACAGATTACTGATCTTACCACTAGAGGGTGCAGTACACATTATTCATCTTACCACTATAGGAGGCACTACATATTATTCATCTTACCACTATAGGGGGCACTACATATTATTCATCTTACCACTAGAGGGTGCAGTACACATCACTGATCTTACCACTAGAGGGTGCAGTACACATTATTCATCTTACCACTATAGGGGGCACTACATATTATTCATCTTACCACTATAGGGGGCACTACATAATATTCATCTTACCACTAGAGGGTGCAGTACACATCACTGATCTTACCACTAGAGGGTGCAGTACACATTATTCATCTTACCACTATAGGGGGCACTACATATTATTCATCTTACCACTAGAGGGTGCAGTACATATTATTCATCTTACCACTAGAGGGTGCAGTACATATTATTCATCTTACCACTATAGGGTGCAGTACACATTACTGATCTTACCACTACAGGGTGCAGTACATATTATTCATCTTACCACTAGAGGGCGCAGTACACATTATTGATCTTACCACTAGAGGGTGCAGTACACATTACTGATCTTACCACTAGAGGGTGCAGTACATATTATTCATCTTACCACTAGAGGGTGCAGTACACATTACTGATCTTACCACTAGAGGGTGCAGTACATATTATTCATCTTACCACTACAGGGTGCAGTACATATTATTCATCTTACCACTAGAGGGCGCAGTACACATTATTGATCTTACCACTACAGGGTGCAGTACACATTACTGATCTTACCACTAAAGGGGGGAATTCACATTATTCATCTTACCACTACAGGGTGCAGTACATATTATTCATCTTACCACTAGAGGGTGCAGTACACATTATTCATCTTACCACTAGTGGGCGCAGTACACATTATTAATCTTACCACTAGAGGGTGTGCTACTTATTATGTTGCTGATTACTCACCTTTATAGGGAAATAGTCCCTGAGGTATCGCCATACCACACTCCTCTGCAGCCAGGGGCCCCTCCTGCCTCCCTGGCTGGGGGTGTCCCAATCTAGGAACCAATATACTCCATAGAGGACACTGATTATCCAGAAGCGGGTGAAAAGGAGGACAAAGAATAGGATGATGCAGGTCTGAGCTGCAAGGAAAAGAACCACAGTCACCGACCATTACCTCTCCTATATAGTCCTATATACCTTATGCATCTTCTAAACTACACTGCACATAACATCAGTAGCCTATAGTAGCCCAGCAGCAGCTTATAACAGAGCAGAATCTTAGCATAGTCCAGCAGTTTATAACAGTCAGTAGCTTAATAGTTTATGATAGAGCAGCAGCTTATAACAGCACAGCAGCTTATAATAGCACAGCAGCTTATCATAGAGCAGCAGTTTATAATAGCACAGCAGCAGCTAATCATAGAGCAGCAGCATATAGCAGCACAGCAGCTTATAATAGAGCTGCATCTTATAATAGCACAGCAGCTGCTTAAAACAGCTTATCATAGAGCATCAGTTTATAATAGCACAGCAGCAGCTAATCATAGAGCAGCAGTTTATAATAGTGCAGCAGCTTATAATAGTGCAGCAGTTTATAATAGCACAGCAGCTTATCATAGTTGAATTGAACGGAAACCTTCTGTTTCATCCTGACAGAGTCCTGCTCACACCGCTGACAGGTTGGTTACAGTGATGCAGCCCAATTGTCTCCTTTTCTGGACTCCAGGCTGCTGGCTGTTACCACACTGATACATTGTAACGACCCTTCAGCTTTGACAATAAGATAACAATTTGTTATTATGGAGCATCATTAGGTTAAGAGGATTATGTGAGGCCTGGGGAGCATCGCAGCATCGTGTTACCGCACCCTGATGGCTCCTGTATGGGGCGCAGGTGCCGCCACTTCCTAAGTAAAGCCTCAGACACATTATGGGATTTATTATTTATGGGATGTGGCGACCCCCTGGTGTCTCCTGTCTTGGAGATGGTGTCAGGTCATACAGGCCATGTCCCCATCTAGTTAAATAAGTCATAGGGCAAATGAAGAAAGAAGTCAGGCAGAAAGACTGGTGCCCATCCCCCACCCGGACCCCTCTAAAAATCATCCATTAAAAATGAATGGAGAAATACCGAGTGCTGCCGCCATATAGTCCACTCTATAAGTGAGAGGTAAGACGTCTCCTACTACAGTCCGTCAGCTAGGCAGGATTCTAGGAAAGCTGGGTGGCAATCCCTATTAAAACTCTGTGGGGGGACATCCCTCCCTGCACTCATCCTTATAATCATATAGAGAACTGTGTGATCATACAGTTACAGCTGCACAATTCTCTCTATCCCCGCCCCGCACTCATGTCTATGATAGTGAAAAAATGTGTGCTCATAAAGTTACAGCTGCACAGTCCTCTCAATCCCTACTTTGCACTCATCTCCACAATGACCCCCCACCCGACTGAGCTATACTCCGACCAACCACCATAGTAGTGACATCACTCATCTGGCAAGTGACTAGTCGAGCACGCACCACACATACAGTTACAGCTCCACAGTCCTCTCTATCCCCTCCCTGCACCCATCTCTATGATGATAGAGAGAACTGTGTGGCCATATAGTTACATCTGCACAGTCCTCTCTATCCTCTTCCTGCACTCATATCTATGATGATAGAAAGAACTGTGTGGTCGAACAGTTACAGCTGCACAGTCCTCTCTATCTTCTCCCTGCGTTCATCACTATCATCATAGAGAGAACTGTGTGGCCATATAGTTACAGCTGGGCAGGGAAAGGCCCATGTAATCACCTGCCATGGCAGAGGGGTCTTTCGGCATCAGGACCCAGATGCAACTACTACCTCTGCACCCTCCATAGCTACAACTGTAGCATCACACATGATGGCATCAGACACAGGGCTCAGCAGTCTGATATCACACAATAAACTCAGATACATCAGCCTCTCAGCAGACAGTATTACATGTGATAGGTTTAGATACAGACAGTATTACACATAAAAAGGCTTGGATACAACTGCCTTTCAGTAGACAGCAGTGTCGGACTGGGGTACCTTGGGCCCACCAGGGAAACTGACTCTAGGGGCCCACCCTGTATAGGAAAGTTTGTATGTGTGTATTATGGCATATGGAAATGTTTCCTAACCTTTATACATCGGGGTACACTTACAAAATAAAGTTCTACAAAATACAAAAAAAAAAAATAATTCAGTGACTCACAGGTGACGTCTTCTTTGATCTGAGATCACTCTTCATTTCCTCTCCATCCAGCCCAGGCCTCCATGATGAGTTCCTCTTGCTACAATTCTTCTCTTCAGAACCTGTCAGACAAACATCTTAGGCTCCACACATTTCCAGCAACTTCCTTCCCTTTTCCCCACCCATAGACTCCCATACAGTAGTAATTCCACTACCTGGTGTCATGTGCAGTAAAGTAAGGAAGTATGTGTGTAACCTGCCCTTCCCTTATAGTAATGTCCCCTGCCCTCATAGTAATGTCCCCTGCCCCCATAGTAATGCCCTCTGACCCCATAGTAATGCCCCCCTGCTCTTCCCCCATAATATCTGCCCCCTGATCTGCCCCCTCAGTATATGCCCCCTGCTCTGCCCCAATAGTATCTGCCACCACAGTATATGCCCCCTGCTCTGCCCCATAGTATATGCCCTCTGCTCTGCCCCAATAGTATCTGCCCCCTGCTCTGCCCCAATAGTATATGCCCTCTGCTCTGCCCCAATAGTATCTGCCCCCTGCTCTGCCCCAATAGTATATGCCCTCTGCTCTGCCCCAATAGTATATGCCCCCTGCTCTGCCCCAATAGTATAAGTCGCATAGTATATGCCCCCTTCTCTGCCCCATAGTATATGCCCCCTGCTCTGCCCCATAGTATATGCCCCCTGCTCTGCCCAATAGTATATGCCCCCTGCTCTGACCCATAGTATATGCCCCCTGCTCTGACCCATAGTATATGCCCCCTGCTCTGCCCCAATAGTATATGTCGCATAGTATATGCCCCCTGCTCTGCCCCATAGTATATGCCCCCTGCTCTGCCCCATAGTATATGCCCCCTGCTCTGCCCAATAGTATATGCCCCCTGCTCTGACCCATAGTATATGCCCCCTGCTCTGCCCCAATAGTATATGTCGCATAGTATATGCCCCCTGCTCTGCCCCATAGTATATGCCCCCTGCTCTGCCTCAACATAAACAAAAAAGTCATACTCAAGTAATCCGGCCAGGGGACGGGTCTTCTCTCTTCTAGCTGTGTTCTCTCTTCTTTGCACCGCAGGGATGGATCCTCCGGCACGAGTGATGACGTCATCGCATCGCGCCGGCTGAGGAGATCACATCCAGCGCTGCTGAGTGAGGCACGGGACCGCATGGAGGAGGAAGAAGGAGGAAGAAGGAGGAAGAAGGAGGAAGAAGGAGGAAGAAGGAGGAAGAAGGAGGAGGACTGTGCTCAGTGAGGTCCGGGGGAAGGGGGAAAACTGCTTGAGCCACCCGGACCTTTGCCATCGGGGGCCGGGGCCCACCAAGGGTTTCCCGGCCCCCCGGTGGCCCAGTCCGACACTGGTAGACAGTATCACACTTGGTAGGCTTAGATACATTAGCTTTTTAGCAGACAAAATCAAATGCACCAGCTCTGCAGTCAGTATAATACAGCGGTATAACCTGAAGCTTCAGGGCCCTAATGGAAGATCTATAGTCTCAGGTGGCAGAGGGGGGACTAGGCCCCAAGTGTCACTACTGTCTCTGCACCCTCTCTCTATAGCAGTGACCCTGTTACATAGCAGCAGCCTTTTACACGGAGCGATAATTTGCCCGATCGCACGATTAACGATTTTGAATGAACAATGTTTTTTTTTTATAACGATCAGCGTTTAGACGGAACGATACATTGTACGGAAAATACGCTATGCGATCGTTTTGCGATCGTTTAAGCCTATCTTACACATAGGGGAAATCGCTGAAAGAATGTTTACACGGAACGATCTGCGAATTTTTTGCGAACGATCAAAGATGATTTGAGAACATGTTGAAAGATCAAAATGAACAATTTTTTGCTGGTCGTTTGATCGTTCGCTGCGTTTACACGTACGATTATCGTCCCGTGTAAAAGGACCATTAGATACAGGGCCCAGCACACAGTATCACACATGATAGTGTGGTGTCCCACTACGGGTGTTGCTACTATTCATACCCTTCTTAAAAGTCTGTATGTTTTTGTGGTCTCATTGCAGCCGCAGTATTATTAGAGATGACCACTAGATGTCGCTGTATTGTTTAACTGTAAAAGTATGGAAGCTGCACGGCTGAAGTGTCTCTAAGGGTTATTGTTTGTGTGTATACCAGATTCTGTTAACCAGTAGGATCTTTCCTTTCTTCTGTCCTATCACCTCCTTACTTTCTCCTCTTCTGTTGCACTCTTTCCACCCAACCACAGCGCACCTTACACGCTGGATAGGAAGTTACACCCTTGGTGACGGAGGAGTCTTAGCTGAGCTTTGGTGGAGAAAGAACGCAGCTTGCCCTCTGCCTGGTCCCCTCTTATAGTGGAAGTTTTTAGTCGGTACCCCACATGGGTAGGACGCAGAACAGTCAGCTATTGCAAACCTCTTTCTTGAAGCATCAAACAATCTGTGTCATGCACTGCTAAGCTCTTCCAGAGAGGACTAGCCAATAGATCGCCTATACCCATGCCGGGGACTAGGAGTTCTACAGTGCAGGACAGTCTCCATAAAAGAGCCACAGAGCTAGGAACTGATCCAGGTGAAGCAAAGTTACGTAAAGTCTATGAACTCCATCTTGCAACGCGGGTGTACCCAGAAAATTCTGACCATTCTGCTCATCTCAGGTGACAAGGTGTGGGGCCTGTGTCACCCATTAGTACGGTTCCGCAATAGCTAGTGGGCAGAAAGTGGTGTGAAGACTATAGGAAAGTGAATACATGGGCACAGGGTGTTTCTTCTTATTATGATTCTACAAGTATTCTTCTATACACTCCAACATCCCAGCAGAGCACATTACTAATTGGGTTGAGACTCTCACGGCACTCTCCTCTCTACTACGCTACCTCAGTACAAGATTATCAACTCTACTACATCCTACTCAGCAGTTATCCCGCAGATCTGGTGGTTCTATGTTCATGTATTTATTGGAACTGTATCTCGGCCATCCACCACATGAAGTGGTGTCACACTTCCATCTGGCAAGTCACCGGCCGTCCCACCGCTACATCATCATCCGGGGACTCACCACAGAAGCAGTTCCCATGGTATATATCACATAGCAGCAGCCTCAGATACAGGGCCCAGCACACAGTATCACACATGATAGCCTCTGATAACAGTCACCCTGGTATATATCACACATGATAGCCTCTGATAACAGTCACCCTGTTATATATCACATAGCAGCAGCCTTAGATACAGGGCCCAGTACACAATATCACACATGATAGCCTCTGATAGCAGTTCCCCTGGTATATATCACATAGCGGCAGCCTTAGATACAGGGCCCAGCACACAGTATCACACATGATAGCCTCTGATAGCAGTTCCCCTGGTATATATCACATTGCGGCAGCCTTAGATACAGGGCCCAGCGCACAGTATCACACATGATAGCCTCTGATAGCAGTTCCCCTGGTATATATCACATAGCAGCAGCCTTAGATACAGGGCCCAGCGCACAGTATCACACATGATAGCCTCTGAAAGCCGTTTGTTACAGTGTGTCAGGCCTGGGCTGAAGGAATCAAAGTGCATGTTCTTACCCAGGGCCAGGAAGGAGTAGACCCACTGGAGCACGGCCACCGTCTGCAGCCTTCGTTCTAATGGGAGAGAGCGTGGGGCAAATTCAATCGCCATGTTGTGCGCACAGTGCACGGAGAAGCCTGCAGCCTGGATATTGGGGTTCAAAGTCTGCCTGATACTAGACGAGGTGTCGCAATGTGAACGTCGGCCTCTCTGGGAGCTCTAGCTGGCCCTGTTTGCACATGGGACTAATCAGTGTCACCGCTATCAGCCTGGACATTATACTGCTATATACCAGGCCTGGCAACAAGCTGTCAACTAAGCACAAACTTATCATCGCTCACTAATACCGCTTATCTGATTAACCCATTATCTGCTGGGACTGACATCTATTTATTGCACTGTGGTTTGTTACAGTGCAGATCAAATATAGTTAGGATGTTTAGCTCACAGAGCATTGTCTAGACTAGCTACAGCTGAGAGCAGGGCCAGCTATGTACAATGTATCAGTCTGGGGTCCAGGCTGTAGAGCTCACAGAGCATTGTCTACACTGGATACAGCTGAGAGCAGGACTAGCTATGTACAATGTATCAGTCTGGAGTCCAGGCTGTAGAGCTCACAGAGCATTGTCTACACTGGATACAGCTGAGAGCAGGACTAGCTATGTACAATGTATCAGTCTGGAGTCCAGGCTGTAGAGCTCACAGAGCATTGTCTACACTGGATACAGCTGAGAGCAGGACTAGCTATGTACAATGTATCAGTCTGGAGCTCACAGAGCATTGTCTACACTGGATACAGCTGAGAGCAGGACTAGCTATGTACAATGTATCAGTCTGGAGTCCAGGCTGTAGAGCTCACAGAGCATTGTCTACACTGGATACAGCTGAGAGCAGGACTAGCTATGTACAATGTATCAGTCTGGAGCTCACAGAGCATTGTCTACACTGGATACAGCTGAGAGCAGGACTAGCTATGTACAATGTGTCAGTCTGGAGTCCAGGCTGTACAGCTCACAGAGCATTGTCTACACTGGCTAAAGCTGAGAGCAGGACTATCTATGTACAATGTATCAGTCTGGAGTCCAGGCTGTAGAGCTCACAGAGCATTGTCTACACTGGATACAGCTGAGAGCAGGACTAGCTATGTACAATGTATCAGTCTGGGGTCCAGGCTGTAGAGCTCACAGAGCATTGTCTACACTGGATACAGCTGGTAGCAGGACTAGCTATGTACAATGTATCAGTCTGGAGCTCACAGAGCATTGTCTACACTGGATACAGCTGAGAGCAGGACTAGCTATGTACAATGTATCATGTTGTGCTATAATGTGTATGTAGGATCTCCTTAACCACTGCCAGGTAAAAATCCAGTCCAACCTCGGTTCTTTCCCAGAGAAGACATATCAGTCTGGAGTCCAGGCTGTAGAGCTCACAGAGCATTGTCTACACTGGAAATGAAAGTAACAAACTGTAGTGGGATGTGTGAATGATTGTCACTCGGCTGTACCATTTACAGCGGCGTGATCATTCAAACAGTTTCCCTGCTCCCTGCATGATATTAATACATCATGTTGTGCAAGGAAACACTACAGTACAGGGATTCACCACCCGTTGCGGAACGTGGTGTGAATACAGTCTTGTTGCAGTCAGGGAAAGAACTATGCACCTATCACTTTTATTAAAACTGCTTCCCCATGAACTAGAGGGCACCTCACAGTTTCAGAAGCTCTGATTTAGACTGATGAGTATTAGTTTTATATATTGATTTTTTTGCAATTCACCCCCATGTCCACTAGATGTCAGTGACACAAAAATTCTTTACTTTCATAGCTTGGAGCTGGTTTTGTCATCCAGAGCTGGACATATAGCGGGATCTTTAGTTCTGTGTAGTTAACCTGAGCCCAAGTTATCAAATGACTCTGTCTCATTGTCCTAAAATGACTGAAGGCCCTATTACACGAAACTTTTTTTGGCCGTATTCGGCTGATTAACGTCTCATGTATTAGAAGGCAACGATGTCGGCCTGATAATCGTCTCATGTATTAGAAGACAACAATGTCGGCTGATCATTGCAGTCGTTTGTCTTTCAACATGTTAAAAGACAAATGACTAAAATAGCAAAGATTTGCTGCCACCGCTCCATGGAGCAGAAGCGTCGGCAGCAGACCACTGCTATCTGCTATGGGCTGCACAGACGATCTAGCGATCAACCCCCCCGGACTCACCCACTCACTGCCGCCACTAGTAGTAGGGGGTTTAAATTATTTCACATAATGTCAAATAATTTTCTTTAAAGCGTTAGTTCATGAACAAATGTTTTTATTTCAAATCAACTGGTGCCAGAAAATGGCAGAGATTTGCATTTTACATCTATTAGGAAAAAAAAAAAATTCTTCCATATCAGCTGCTGTATGTCCTGCAGGAAGTGGTGTATTCTTTCCAGTCTGACACAGTGCTCTCTGCTGCCACCTCTGTCCATGTCAGGAACTGTCCAGAGCAGGAAAGGTTTTCTATGGGGATTTGTAGTTCCTGACATGGACAGAGGTGGCAGAGGAGAGCACTGTGTCAGATCGTAAAGAATACACCATTTCCTGTAGGACATACAGCAGATGATAAGTACTGGAAGACTGGAGATTTTTTAATAGAAGTAAATTTCAAATCTTTGTTACTTGCTGGGACCAGTCGATTTGAAATAGAACTTTTTTTATGAACTACCCCTTTAAGGGAGTACAAAACATAACTTCTACAGTGTGTGCTCGTAATACTGCCATATACTGCACACAAGATACCTCCATAGATTAAACCCTTAACAACCAAAGACTGCAAAACTCAAACTCCCATCAAGTTTTACAACACTTGGAGGTGCACATAGCCCTAAAGTGTGCCAATAGAACCACCGTGAGGTGTATAAATAATACCGCATCTGGTACATTAAGTTAATCCCTGCGACTCTGTTTCATCCTCCAAAGGCTATTGATCCCAATGTTCAGGAAATGACCCCATGTGCACGCAGAGGCAGGGAATGTAATACACAAGATAATAGAGATGTCAGTGTTTTGTTGCTTATTGTTTGGCGGTGATTTATTTTAGGATATTTTGTCCCCAGTGTTTTATACTGTAGAGGAGCCATATGTTATAGAGTCCCTTGGGGGAGTCTAACCATGAAATCCAATGCAATGATGTAAAGCAAGTTACCTGTAGCCACCACTAGGGGGAGATCACTGTATACAGATCTCTATTGCTATAGGAAATCACTGTATACAGATTTATATGGCTATAGGAAATCACTATATACAGATCTTTATTGCTATAGGAAATCACTGTATACAGATCTCTATGGCTATAGGAAGATCACCATATACAGATCTCTATGGCTGGGGAAGATCACCGTATACAGATCTCTATGGCTATAGGAAGATCACTGTATACAGATCTCTATTGCTATAGGAAATCACTGTATACAGATCTGTATGGCTATAGGTAGATCACTATATACAACTCTCTATGGCTGGAGAAGATCACTATATACAGATCTGTATGACTATAGGTAGATCCCTATATACAACTCTCTATTGCTGGAGATCACTATATACAGATCTCTATGGCTATAGGAAGATCACCGTATACAGATCTCTATGGCTATAGGAAGATCACTATATACAGATCTCTATGGCTATAGGAAGATCACTATATACAGATCTCTATGGCTATAGGAAGATCACTGTTTACAGATCTCTATGGCTATAGGAAGATCACTGTATACAGAAATATGCAGCTCCCTTTGGAACACCATATTCTGTCTGATACCTTTGTTATTATTTTGTCTACCGGGCTGTATGAGGGTTGTTTTTCTTACTTTGGGTTGCATACAACTTTTTGATAATTTTTTATTACAATTTTTGAGAAAGTCAAGATGACCAAAAACTACCAGTTCTGTCATTGTGTATTTTCTCCTTACATGGTTTATGGTGTGGGATGGTAGTATAGATGTGATGGTACAAATTATGGGGGGAGATTTATCAAACATGGTGTAAAGTGAAACTGGCTCAGTTGCCCCTAGCAACCAATCAGATTCCACCTTTCATTTTCCAAAGAGTCTGTGAGGAATGAAAGGTGGAATCTGATTGGTTGCTAGGGGCAACTGAGACCTATTCACTTTACACCATGTTTGATAAATCTCCCTCTGTGCTTTTTGTTTTAGTTTTGGTTTTATTATTGTCGTTTTTTTATATTATAAAAGTATTTTGAGCGTTTTTCACTTTACTTATATTCAAAGGATAAAGGGTCGAACTTTTTTTTCTAAAGAGCCAGGGAGGAGGTGGCCGAATATAACAACATGTACCTACCTCCCTGGCTCCAGCATAGAGCGAAGGACAGCGGACCCCAGCACAGGAGCCAGGAAAGTAGGTGCATGTTGTTATGTTCAGCCACCCAACTCTTTTGGGGGAAAAAAAAGGCCGGCCCTGGCCCCCGAAATAGGGGAGTTGGGCATTAGGGGGCAAAATTTTTTGTACAATACTAATGTATTACAGCATATAGTCCTGTGTCTATGATCCCTTTACGGTAGCTCCTCAGCTGCTGTGTTTCCACGGCATCTAAGTGGTTAAATGGCAGGGATCAAAGCTGTCTTATCAGCTGTAGTACATAACCAGCACCCTCCTCCTGATTTTATATATATATATATATATATATATAAATATATATATATATATATATATAATGCCTTTATAATAACTTTATATACAGTAGATGATCATGCTACTTAACCCCTTAACGACATCGGGCGTAAACTTACGCCCTCGCGCCCTGGTACTTGGCGCATCAGGGCGTAAATTTACGCCCGATGTTTCCCCGATCGCTGCGTGTTCACACACAGCGGTCGGGGAAGATGGCCTGCTATAAATCATAGCAGGCCATCTTAGCTTCACGGCACGGGGGGTGGTTAACACCCCCCGTGCTTACGATCGCCGCTATAGGCTGATCAATTTAGATCAGCCAATAGCGGTGATCGGAACCTTTCCGGGTCATCGGCGACCCGATGACCCGGAATAAAATGGCGGTCGGTGCTGTCCGAGGACGGCACCGACCGCCATTACTGTAAAAAGTAATGGTGATCGCCGTGCCACCGGCCCGATCGCCGTGAACGGCTGCCCGGCCGTTCACGGCGATCGGGCCGGTGGCACGGCGATCAGAGTCCCAGAAAATAGTAAATACCTGCCCTGGACCCCTCAGCTAGGTAGCGGAGGGGTCCAGAGCAGGTATTTGTACATTACTCACCTGTCCCGGGCTCCTGATCGGCGTCTTCCGGGTTCGCGGCGTCCTCCATCTTTCCGTTCGGTCTTCGGGTCTTTCCGGCGATCCCCGTCGTCTTCTCTCGGCTATTTTCGGCTCCAGCCTCGTCATTTTCCGGATTTTGCGCTCTGCTGCCCTCTAGCGGCTGATATGTGTAATACACGTATCAGCCACTATAGGGATGTTCAGAATGTAGAAAAAGTTTTTTTTTTTTTTTTCCCAATTTTTTTTTTTCTATTTTCCGCACCCTATCGCCGCTGAGTGTTGATCAGCATTGCACGAAAGTGCGCTCCTAATCAGCAACTCCTCCTTTTTGGCGTAGGGTGGTTTTTTTTCTATATTCTACTGCCACGGTCTGCTGATAAGTGCCGCACATAAGTGCGGCATTTATCAGCAACTCCTTTGTTGGCGTAGGTTTTTTTTTTATACTTACTGTAAAAAAAAACACATAAAAAACACTACATTACACCACACTACATTGAATAAAGTTTTACACTACACCACTACATACCCCATATACCAATCCCCTTATAAAGATGACCCCCAGGGTGTTTTCGGCGTCAGAGGGATACGTTATTATTGCCTCCGACACCGAAACAGCCAGTGAGGATGAATGGGGGGGATCCTTCTTTCCTCCATTCATCCTCATCCTCCAATGACATGTCTGGGGGGTAGCGTAGCGTACACTGCCTCCCAGACACGTCTTTTCCGCCAGTACCGTCCCAATAAGAGATCATGGTATGGCGTGAAATTCTCCAAACTCTATGAGCGTACCTCAGGGTACTCTTACAGATTAGGGTACGTGCACACTGCGGAATGGCGAAGGATAACCCTTTGTGCATTCCGCAGCTTGCACCCGCCGGCGGACTGATGCGGGCGCATGTCTCTACCCGTGTCATAGACTCCATGTTATGCACAGGCGGATTCCGTCGTCCATCCAAAGAATGAATACGTTGGACGGAGAGCGGAATCTGCCCGTGCATAGAATGGAGTCTATGACACGGACGGAGACGTGCGCCTGCATCAGTCCGCCGGCGGGTGCCAACTGCGGAATGCACGAAGGGTTATCTGTCGCGATTCCGCAGTGTGCACGTACCCTTAGAGTGTATGTAGGAAGGGACACCTGAATCCAGCCCCAGATGCCCCCCCCCCCCCCCCATCCTCGGAACAAGTGGGAAGATCATCCGGGAACTGATCTTCCCACTGCTGGATAGAGGTTACCACCTGTACGGGGATAACTTTTATACCAGCACCCCCTCTTCCGGTCCCTTGCTGCCCGAGCTACTGTAGCTTGCGGCATGATCCGAACATATCAGAAGCAGTAATAGAGCCCTAATATTTAGCAGCCATGGAGCGGACCCAGCACTTCTGGATATGAGGGACCCCGGATCGCACCAGGACAACATTTTCCAGGTGACGTCCCCCACACTGGAGAAAGGGAGACCCCAGAAGAAGTGCAGAGTGTGGCGTAACAGGGGGATCAGGAAGGACACCATTTTCCCGTGTGACACCTGTCCTGATCCCCCCGGCCTCTGCATACTGGATCGCTCCAAGGCGCACCACACGTCATTGGGGTTCTACATTATCTAAATTCTGTCCCTTATTCCTATTTCAGGGGTCACGTTGATCCGGGGATTATTCTGATCGCCATTATGGAGTCGGGAAGGAATTTTTCCCCTGTGATGAGGCTACTGTCGTCTGCCTCACGAGGGGTTTTTGCCTTCCTCTGGATCAACACAGATTGAGTTTGATGGACACCTGTCATTTCCAACCTTATAAACTAATAATTGGCCTAATACCCCCAAATAAATTAGAATTGTCCCTTTTCCCCAGCTAAATAGGTATGGCCGCCATTCCCATTAGAGGATGCCATGATGCAATTACAAAGCCTCTGTGCGGCCAGGACAGTAGAAACCCCCCACAAGTGACCCCATTCTGGAAACTACACCCCATAAGGAATCTAACAAGGGGGGCAGCGGGGATATGGCCCCCTGGTGACGGCCACATTTGGGACGTGAAAATGAAAAAAAAATGGTATTTTTTATTTTCTCGGCATATGTTCTACGTAAGTGACTGTCACCAGTGGGGTCCATATCCTCACTGCACCCCTTGTTAGATTCCTTATGGGGTGTAGTTTCCAGAATGGGGTCACTTGTGGGGGGTTTCTACTGTCCTGGCAGCACAGGAGCTTTGTAATTGCGACATGGCCTCCATCCTCCATTCCAGCCTCTAAATGGCGCTCTGTCCCTTTG
Source organism: Dendropsophus ebraccatus (assembly GCF_027789765.1). Classification (NCBI taxonomy): domain Eukaryota; kingdom Metazoa; phylum Chordata; class Amphibia; order Anura; family Hylidae; genus Dendropsophus; species Dendropsophus ebraccatus. The sequence continues at coordinate 15,298,893 of NC_091458.1, forward strand.
GAGGCTTGCCCTGTGCCCATATGGCACATTATGCCCACATGTGGGGTATTTTCGTACTCAGGGGAAACTACCCTACACGTTTTGTGTTCATTTTCTTTTTTAACCCCTTGTGGAAATGGAAAAAATCAAGGCTAGACCAACATTTAGTGTAATTTTTGTAAAGTTTTTACTCTAAATCATTAATCTTGTCATGATTTTTTCATTTTCACAAGGGGCTAAAAGATTAAAAAAAACAATAAATGTGTAGAGCAATTTCCCCTGAGTACGGAAATACCCCACATGTGGACATAAAGCGCCATGCGGGTGCAGGGTAAGCCTCCGAAGGGAAGGAGCGCCATTTCGTTTTTGAAGGCTGGATTTGAATGGAATGGATTTCGAGGGGCCATGTTGCATTTAAAAGGCCTCTGTGTTGCCAAGACAGTTGAAACCCCCCACATGTGACCCCATTATGGAAACTACACCCCTCAGGTAATGTAACAAGGGGTGTAGTGAGCATATGGACCCCACTGGTGACTGGCACAAATATGGAACAATGTGGCGTGAAAATGAAATATTACATTTTTTACACTATAATGTTGGTTTAGCCTTGAATTTATCATTTTCACAAGGGGTTAAAAGAGAAAAAAACACACAATATGTGTAGAGCAATTTCCCCCGAGTCTGTAAATACCCCACATGTGGACATAAAGCGCCATGTGGGCGCAGGGCAAGCCTCCGAAGGGAAGGAGCGCCATTTGGATTTTGGAGGTTGGATTTGGCTAGAATGGATGATGAAAGCCATGTCGCATTTACAGAGCCCTCGTGCTGCCAAAACACTGGAAACCCCCCACAAGTGACCCCATTCTGGAAACTGCACCCCTCAGGGAATCTAACAAGGGGTGCAGTGAGGATATGGACCCCTTGATGACGGGCACATTTGTGCCATGAAAGTGAAAAAATTAAATTTTTTACTTTTACGTCACATTGTTCCACATTTGTGCCCGTCACCAGTGGGGTCCATATGCTCACTGTGCCCCTTGTTAGATTCCTTGAGGGGTGTAGTTTCCAGAATGGGGTCACTTGTGGGGGGTTTCCAGTGTCTTGGCAGCACGAGGGCTCTGTAAATGCGACATGGCCCTTGAAATCCTTTCCAGTGAAATTCAGCTTCCAAAAGCCAATTGGCGCTCCTTCCCTTTGGAGGCTCGTCCTGCGCCCGCTTGGCACTTTATCGCCACATGTGGGGTATTTCCGTACTCGGGAGAAACTGCGCTACACATTTTGTGTCTTTTTTTTCCTCTTATCCCTTTAAGAAAATGAAAAATTGAAGGCTAGAACAACATTTTAGTGTAAAAAAAAAAATTTTCTTTTTTCACGCCATATTGTTCGGAAAATCTGTGAAGCACCTGTGGGGTCCAAATGCTCACTGCACCCCTTGTTACATTCCTTGAGGGGTGTAGTTTTCTAAATGGTGTCCCTTTAGGGGTGTTTTTTAGGTTTTGGCACCCCAGAGCCTCTGCCAACCTGAAGTGGTACAGTCAGAAATGACCAAATATAACGGAGGCATTGAAATTCACTAGGCGCTCCTTTGTATCTGAGGCTTGTGGTTGCGTCAAATAGCGCAATAGGGCCACATATGGGGTATTTCTATAAACTGCAGAAACGGGGCAATAATTATTGGGGTGCATTTCTCTGGTAATAGGTTTATAATTATGAAAAATATTGGATTACAATAAAGACTCTGCAAAGAAAATTAAAATTTTCAAATTTCTTACACACTTAGCTTTTATTTCTGTGACTCCCCTAAAGGGTTAAAACACTTTCTGGATATGCTTTTGCAGAGTTTGGGGGGTGCAGTTTCTGAAATGGGGTGCTTTGTGGGGCTTTCTAACACACAGGCCCCTCAAATACACTTTAAACCTGAACAGGTCCCTAAAAATATCTGATTTTGAAATTTTACTGAAAATTTGGAAATTTGCTGCTAATGTTTTAAGCTTCCTATCGTCTAAAAAAAAATGAAAAATCGTTTAATAAATGCCGCCAACATAAAGTAGACATGTTGCTAATGCTATTTAATATATAATTTATGTGGTATAGCCAATTTCTGTATACGCAAAAAAGTTTCAAAGTTGGAAAAATGCAGTTTTTCACATTTTTTCACATTATTTGGGTTTTTTTCATAAAGATTCATTATGAGTATCGACTCCAATTTACCAGAAATGTAAAGTACAATATGTCACGAGAAAACAATCTCAGAATTAGCCGGATAGGTAAAAGCATCCCGAAGTTATTAATGAATAAAGTGACACAGGTCATATTCATAAAATTTGTCTCTGTCATTAAGGCCATTTCAAGCTCTGTCCTTAAGGGGTTAAAGTGTCACTGTCATTACAACTTTGAAAATCTAAATCAACAGTAGATATGAAGCAAGTTTGCAATACACATTCATTATTTTTGTTGTTGTTATGCTGTAAAACAAAAAAGCTGAACTTACTAGAAATAGAGGTCCAGTTTCCTGAAGGCAGATTTTCTGACTTGCTTGCACAACAACGGCTGTTGTTATGAAATACGGCCATTGCTTTTACATAGTGTGAACCTAGCCTAAACACAGGACTTCCTGCCAGTACAGAGAGTCACGGCTCAATGTGTCCGTGTCAATCACATGACTGCCTTCTCTCTGTGAGCGCTCAGACGGTCTGGGATACACAGGACTTCCTGTTTTCTGACTGTTTCCTGTTTCCAGTCAGAACACAGGAAGTGCCGTGTTTTACATGATAACTAAAAAAAAATAATGAATGTAAATTGCAAACTTGCTTTATATCACAGCTACTGTTGATTTAGATTGTATAAGTTATACCGACAGGCACTCTTTAACCCATCAAGAAAATCACCCTTTAAGGAAACCACTGCAGCTGCTCAACATTATATGTACACTATATTTGTATATTTTACACCTCTGTACTCACTGTCTAACATTGCTGGGGCTGTATATCCCCTTAGTGACCGCCGATACGGCTTTTTACGGCGGTCACTAAGGGGCCTTATTCTGCTGCCATCAGCTTTTTACGGCGATGGCAGAGAATAAGACTGCGGGGCCGGGATGGCCCCCACCCCATCCCCCGGCTACCGGAGGTAGCTGAGGGGTTGGGGCAGTGTGTGGGGTCCGTCCCGGCCCCCCCCCCCCAACCGACGATCACCGCTATTAACGTTATAGCGGCGGCCGTCGGTAAAGGGGATTACCGGTGCTGCCGCCGCCTTTCATCTGCCCCCGCTGTGAATCTACGGCGGGGGGAGATGAAATAAGTGTCCCCCAGACCTCAGATCAGCCCCCCCCCCCCCCTAGTAGGGCGATCACTAACCCCCCTCCCCCGGCGGCCATCATTTCCAAGATGGCCGCCGCCATTGCTGTGAACTGACTAATGTCTGTTCACAGCGATGGAAAAGTTAAAATGAATATATATACTATATACCGCTGATCGCTTGTACCATGTGCTCCCGGCACTTTTTATCCCCTGTCACCATGAATGATTGTTGACAGGGGATAAAAAGTGATGTCCCCCCACCCCCCAAGTCGCCCCCCCACCCCCCCTGTCACCCCCGTCCCCCAGTGATCCCCCCCTTCCCCATATACGTTACCTGATCCTGGAGCTCCGTCTTCCTCGACGTCCTGGCTGGTTATGAAGTGCGCATGCGCTTCACAATCAGCCAACTCTGAAAATTTAAAGTGACAGAGACCAATTTGGTCACTGAACTATGATTACTGAGATAGAAAATATCACAGTAATCATAGTAATACAGTGAAAATCAATATGTAAAGTACAAAAAGTGACAAACATACAAAAAAATAAAACACACACTTTTTATTATAGTAATAATTGCAGTTTACTCCCAAATTACCCCTAACCCCTCCCCAGATTACCCGTAACCACCGCATGTTGCCCGTAACCACCGTACGTTGCCCGTAACCACCGCACGTTGCCCGTAACCACCGCACATTGCCCGTAACCACCCCAAATTGCCAGTGACCCCCTCCAGATTGCCCGTAACCACCCCAAATTACATGTACCCACCCCAGATTACCTATAAGCACTTCAGTTTATCAGTAACAATCCCAGATTGTCTGTAACCCTTCCAGGTTGCACATAACCCCCCAGGTTGCCTGTAATCATGCCAGATTACATGTAACCCCCCCAGATTGCACGTAACCACCGCGCGTTGCCTCTGACCACGCCACGATGCCTCTGACCACGCCACGATGCCTCTGACCACCGCACGTTGCCTCTGACCACCGCACGTTGCCTCTGACCACCCCACGTCGCCTCTGACCACCACACGTCGCCTCTGACCACCACACGTCGCCTCTGACCATGCCACGGCGCCTCTGACCACCCCAAATTGCCAATGACCCCCTCCAGATTGCGGTGCCCATGTCAGATTACAGGTACCCACCCCAGATTGCCTATAAGAACTTCAGTTTATCCGTAACCACCCCACATTGCCCGTAACCACCCCACGTTGCCCGTAACCACCCCAGATTGTCTGTAAGCACTGCAGGTTGCCCGTAACCACCCCACGTTGCCCGTATCCACCCCAGATTGTCTGTAAGCACTGCAGGTTGCCCGTAACCACCCCACGTTTCCCGTAACCATCCCAGATTGTCTGTAAGCACAGTAGGTTGCCCGTAACCAGCCCACGTTGCCCGTAACCAGCCCACGTTGCCTGTAACCAACCCACGTTGTCTGTAACCACCCCACGTTGCCGTAACCACAGCAGGTTGCCCGTGACCACCACACGTTGCCCATAACCACCACACATTGCCCGTAACCACCTCACGTTGCCCGTAACCACCCCACGTTGCCTGTAACCACCCGAGGTTGCCGTAACCACAGCAGGTTGCCCGTGACCACCCCATGTTGTCCGTAACCATCCCAGATTACCTGTAACCACCTCTAGATTACCCGTAACCACCCCAGGTTGCCCGTAACCACCCCACATTACCTGTAATCTCATTTTTTTTATTTTATTTAAGTAACTGCGCTATTCTAATAACCATTACTAGCTGCGGTTTTGCTCCTGTAAATTGGCGCTCCTTCCCTTCTGAGCCCTGCTGTGTGCCCATACAGTGTTTTATGCCCACATATGGGGTACCGTTGTACTCAGGAGAACCTGCGTTACAGATTTTGGGGTACGTTTTCTCTCCTGTTCCTCGTCAAATTGAGAAATTTCAAACTAAACCAACATATTATTGGAAAAATTCGAGTTTTTCATTTTTACTGGCCAATTTTGAATACTTTCCTCTAATACCTGTGGGGTCAAAATGCTCACCACACCCCAAAATGAATTCTTTGAGGGGTGCACTTTCCAAAATGGAGTGACTTATTGGGAGATTTTACTCTGCGGACACTACAGGGGCTCTGCAAACGCACCTGGCGCTCGGAGACTTCTTCAGCAAAATCTGCATTGAAAAAGCTAATTGGCGCTCCTTTCCTTCTGAGCCCTGCTGTGTGCCCATGCAGTAGTTTATGCCCACATATGAGGTACCTTTTCACTTAGGAGAACCTGCGTTACAAATTTTGGGGTACTTTTTTCCTCTTGTTCCTCATAAAATTGAGAAATTTCAAACTAAAAGAACATAATATTGGAAAAATTTTAGTTTTTCATTTTTACTGTCTACTTTTGAATACTTTCCTCTAATACCTGTGGGGTCAAAATGGTCACCACACACCAAGATGAATACTTTGAGGGGTGCACTTTCCAAAATGGGGTGACTTATGGCAAGATTTTACTCTGATGGCACTACAGGGGCACTGCAAATGCACCTGGCGCTCGGAAACTTCTGCAGCAAAATCTGCATTGAAAAAGCTAATTGGCGCTCCTTCCCTTCTGAACCCTCCTGTGTGCCCATGCAGTGGTTTATGCCCACATATGGGGTACCATTGTACTCAGGAGAACCTGCGTTACAAATTTTGGGGTACTTTTTTCCTCTTGTTTCTCGTGAAATTGAGAAATTTCAAACTAAACGAACATATTATTGGAAGAATTCGAGTTTTTCATTTTTACTGTCTTCTTTTGAATACTTTCCTGTAATACCTGTGGGGTCAAAATGGTCACCATACACCAAGATGAATTCTTTGAGGGGTGCACTTTCCAAAATGGGGTGACTTATGTTTTTTTTTTTTCTCTGCTGACACTATAGGGGCACTGCAAACGCACCTGGCGCTCAGAAACTTCTTCAGCAAAATTTGCATTGGAAAAGCTAATTGGCGCTCCCTTCCTTCTGAGCCCTGCTGTGTGCCCATACAGTGGTTTACGCCCACATATGGGGTACCGTTGTACTCAAGAGAACCTGCATTACAAATTTTGGGGTGCTTTTTCTCTCATATTCCTTTTGAAAATGAGAAACTTTAATCTAAACGTATATATTATTGGAAAATTTAAATTTTCCATTTTTTTACTGCCTAATTGTGAATACTTTCCTCCAGCCCCTGTAGGGTTAAAATGCTCATTATACCCCTAGATTAATTCTTTAAGGTGTGTAGTTTCCAAAATGGGGTCACTTATGGGGGTTTTCAGGATACCAGACTTCTAAATCAATTTAAAAAAAGAACTGGTCCCTAAAAAAATCAGTTTTGGAAACTTTCACGGAAATGTGATAATTTGCTGATAAATTTCTAAGCCCCATAACACCCTAAAAAAGTAAAATATGTTTACCAAATTATGCCAGAATAAATAAGACATATTGATAATGTGACTTAGTAACTAATTTATGTGCTACGACGTTCTTTTTTTAGAAGCAGAGAATTTCAAAGTTCATAAAATGCAATTTTTTTAAATTTTTCATGATATTTTGATGTTTTTCACAAAAAACACACAAAGTAGTGACCAAATTTTGCCACTAACATAAAGTGCCATATGTGACAAAAAAACAATCTCAGAATCGCTAGCATACATTAAAGCATCACTGAGCTATAAGAGCATAAAGTGAGACAGGTCAGATTTTGAAAAATTAGCCTGGTCATTAAGGCCCAAACTAGCTGCAGCACGAAGGGGATATACTGCACTGCTGGTGCATCAGTCATATAGCTGAGCAGGAACCATAACCCTGAGCTGTCAGCTCTCCTGCCAACTACCTGCTGAGCCAACACCCTGCGCACCCCGCAACCCCCTCCCTCCACCAACACTCACTGGCCTCCTATAACAAAGACCCTGCTATCCCAGCTCAGCACTTTCCCAGGAATGTCCATTCATGTGTGACAGGATCCATTCATTATTTATTAGTCCTGACCACAAGCCTTGTCTATAGAGGAGGAGGGAGGGGGGGGGCTGGGTGTGAACAGTGCACAGAGCATAGAGCACAATGTTAAACATATAGATTGACCCAGTTGTGAACATAAACTCTGGAGATGACATCTATACATCCAGCCAGTCACACGTCATACTATTGTGTTATTATAGTATTAATGCATCTACCTTAATGTCTCCAGTGCTCAGCGGTGCCCCCTGCTAGGTAATGAACTGAGTAAAATATGCCAAGAAAGTGGAGGAAGGAAAGGAACACGTTCTCTGAGAACATTTCTGATGTGAACAGCCATCAACAATATAAACTACTATATAGTAATACTGTACTGCTCTGCATGTTCACAAATATAATTGCTATAATACTGCTCCTATGTACAAGAATATAACACTATAATACTGCTCCCTATATACAGGAATATAACTACTATAATACTGCTCCTATATACAAGAATATAACTACTATAATACTGCTCTTATATACAGGAATATAACTACTATAATACTGCTCCTATATACAAGAATATAACTACTATAATACTGCCTCCTATATACAAGAATATAACTACTATATATGCACAAGCTGCACATTGCACCCATGGTTGATACGAAAGGCTATCAGCTACATTAAAAACCAACATCAGAAGTTAGTACATAATTTGATCAAACCATATTGGCTCACGAGTCCCTACACTAAAACAACACTGTATCGGTCAGCGACCACCAACAGCTACATTAAAAACCAACATCAGAAGTTAATATATAATTTGATCACCATGTGTATCAGAGACCGGCACGTGGTACATGAGGCAATATGGTTTGATCAAATTATATACTAACTTCTAATGTTGGTTTTTAATGTAGCTGATAGCCTTTCGTATCAACCATAGGTGCGATGTGCAGCCATTTTGTCTTCCAGGCTTGTGTATATATAACTACTATACCCCCATGCATATGTACATGAGTAGGGAGGGGGGAATGTCTGAAGTTTTATAGTAATGTATAATAATGGAGTGTACTGATCCTTTCCTGTAATAATCATATAATTGTATTGCTCTCCTTTTCTTAAATAATTTGGTTAGTGATATTACTGAAGGTTTTGCTGGTTTCTGTAGCTGCTCATACATACGGCACAGCTGTGACAGATGGCGGAGTGCTGACCAGATTAATATTGCTCTAGATAGTTTCCAGAGGTAGCACTGCAGAAGGAGGAGAGGAGGGGGATACAGTAGAGGGGGATGTGGGAGGGATAGTTCTGTGCTAGTACATGCTGCATTGTACGGAACACATGAAAATAATACAACCACGAGCTCCACCCTTATTTGGGGGAAAAAAAATAAATATATATATATATATATATATATATATATATATATATATATATAAATATATATATATTGCTGTTCAGTTCCATTAAAGGGTTATGTTCACATTGAGCAAATATGGCGGAATTTTACGGCAGATGTCTCCATCGCGGAATCCCGCCGCGCTCAGTGTCCTGATGTGAGTGAATGAGAGGGCGCGCGCTCCTCCGCTGCTGCCGCTCTCCACTCAAAGAAGTGACATGTCACTTTTTTGAGCGGAGAGCGGCGGCTGCGGAGAGCTGCAGCTGCGGAGAAGCGCAAGCTCTCCCATAGACGGGTTATGGCACACTCAGTGTGAACATACCCAAAGGAATGAAGTTGAGTTGTAATACCCCACAGAACCTAAGGACAGGGGTGGTGCTCTTTCTGGAAGAAAGTTGCTCTATTTTTCCAGTCCTGGATAGCGCTTTAACAAGTGCATTCGTTTTTTTCTTTCAGCTAGCGGAATGTATTGTACGTCCATCGTCATAACATGTAGGGTGAATGGTGAACGCTTCTAGCATAGTAAGGGGTTAATAGCAGAAATGGCTGCATTGTCTGTAGTATGAGAGCGGAGCGCACATAGCAACCGAGACCTCAGAGGTTGTCATGCAGCTGATCACACCATAGTCAGTAGTGATGGACGTCAGCATGTGGGGGTCTCTTATAATCAGCTTATAATACCATCGCCCTGGTATATGGATGATACACAACCAGCACTATATATTCTCTATCTAGTATTCCATACAGTTCACTTATTATTAACCATCTATAAGTATGGAGGAGAGTTATCAGGCCTTGTGCAGAGAAGCGGTCGCCCATAGCAACCAATCAGATCACAGCTTTCATTTTCCAGAGGCCTTATTAGAAATGAAAGCTAGAATCTGATTGGTTGCTATGGGTGACCACTCTGCACAAGGCTTCATATATCTCCCCCATAGTCCTTATGATTAGTAATATAAGGGGGAACAGTGTATTTATAGGGTGACCCCGCCATAGTGGGAGTGCTGACAGACGGAGGGTCAATCAATGTCTATATCTGTAGCCATATACATTTTATTAAGGGGCCAATAAGCGGCCATTGTTATTATGCTATCAGTTGGGACAGGCCAATCATAGCTATATACTAGCTATCTGTATACCAGGGCCCCAATGTATTCAAGAGATTATGAGGACTTCTGACAGGTGTATTGATGAACATGACTGATAACAGGGAGTAATAGACTGTATTTACCTATATTAGACTACAGAGGATAGGAGTTGCAGTTGTAACTAGGGTGGATGGGAGTTGTAGTTGTGGCTAGACAGGATAAGAGATGTAGTTGTGACTAGAGAGGGTAATAGTTGTAGTTGTGACTAGGGTGGATAGGAGTTGTAGTTGTGGCTAGACAGGATAAGAGATGTAGTTGTGACCAGGGGCGGTCTTGGCATTTCTGGGGCCCCAAGCGAAGTTATGTCTGGGCCCCCCCCTCGACACGCGTTCCAAAACAATAGACCGCTGTGTGTTGCCTCCAGTAGTATATACCCCTTGTGCGCTACCGCCAGTAATATATACTCCTTGTGTGCTGCCCCCAATAGTATATACCCCTTGTGTCCTGCCCCCAGTAGTATATACCCCTTGTTTGCTTCCCCCAGTAGTATATAGACCCCTGTGTGTTCCCCCAGTTATATATAGCCCCCCCCGTGTGCTCCCCCAGAAGTATATAGACCTCCTGTGTGCTGCCCCAGTTATATATAGACCTCCTGTGTGCTGCCCCCAGTTGTATATACCCCCTATGTGCTCCCCCACTAGTATATAGCCCCCCTGTGTGCTCCCTCAGGGGTATTTAGCCCCCCTGTGTTCCCCCACTTGGATATAGACCTCCTGTGTGCTCCCCCACTTGGATATAGACCCCTGTGTGCTCCTCCAGTAGTATATAAACCCCCTGTGTGGTTCCCCCAGTAGTATATAGACCCCCTGTGTTCCCCACCAGTATTATATAGACCCCTTGTGTGCTGCCCCAGTAGTATACAGACCCCTGTGTGCTCCCCCAGTTATATATAGACCACCTGTGTGGCTCACAAGTAGTATATAGACCCCCTATATGTTCCCCCAGTAGTATATAGACCCCCATGTGCCCCACCAGTAGTATATAGACCCCTGTGTGCTCCCCCAGTAGTATATAGCCCCCCTGTGTGCTCCCCCACTTGGATATAGACCTCCTGTGTGCTCTCCAAGTTGTATATAGACCCCATCTGCTGCCCCAAGTAGTATATAGACCCCCTGTGTGCTGCCCCAGTAGTATATAGACCCCTCTGTGAAGCCCCAGTAGTCTATAGCCCCCCTGTGTGCTCCCTGTTATATAGCCCCCCTGTGTGCTCCCCCCATTTATATAGACCCCCGATGTGTGCTCCCCCAGTTAAACAGACACCTGTGTGCTCCCCCTCCCATATAGTATATAACACAATAAAACAAACACTTATACTCACCTGGGTCCGGGCGTCTCCTTTTCTCTTCACTCTTGTGGCAGCAGAAAGGGGTTTTCCCTGCGATCACAAGAGGCCGCACTCCCCTTGTCCTGGCGCCGATGCTCCAGTGATGTCACTGGAGCGCCGGCACCACAAGGACAAAGCTGCCACTTGTGACCGCAGGGAAAACCCTTCCTGCGGCCACAAGAGTGACTGACAGGAAGGGGGCTAATGTCTCCCGCCCTGTCAGGGCTGCTGCATGTAACTATGAGCGCTCATTATGAGTGCTCATAGTTACAGTTCAGATGGCAGCGAGCGGGGCAGTGGCCCTGTCCAGCAGTCTTGAGCACAAGAGCGGGGCGTGGGGGCCCCCCTGGATGTTGGGGGCCCCAAGCGATCGCTTGGGGTGCTTGGTGCCAAAGACCGCCACTGGTTGTGACTAGGCTGGATAGGGGTTGTAGTTGTGACTAGAGAGGGTAAGAGTTGTAGTTGTGACTAGGGTGGATAGGGGTTGTAGTTGTGACTAGGGAGGATAGGGGTTGTAGTTGTGACTAGGGAGGATAGGGGTTGTAGTTGTGACTAGGGAGGATAGGGGTTGTAGTTGTGACTAGGGAGGATAGGGGTTGTAATTGTGACTAGGGTGGATAGGAGTTGTAGTTGTGACTAGGCTAGATAGGAGTTGTAGTTGTGACTAGGGAGGATAGGAGTTGTAGTTGTGACTAGGGTGGATAGGACAGGGGCGGATTAACTTTACCATAGGCCCCGGGCTGTTCACCAAGCCTGGGCCCCCCCCACCCCACTGTAACTATGGCGGCACTAGCCTGGCGTTCATAGTACAGGATAGATAATGTCATGATGTCCTGATTTGTGCAAAATTGCCATAAAAAAGCAGTGATTTTTTGCAAATCATGGCAGAAGTGTAGCCAGGAGACAGTACACCATTGAAAGTATAAGTCTTTTTGGGTGGTCATGGGCCCCCCAGAAGCTCAGGTCCCCGGGCTGCCGCCCAAAACGCCCCTATTATAATCCACTACTGGGATAGGAGTTGTAGTTGTGACTAGGCCGGATAGGAGTTGTAGTTGTGACTAGGGTGGATAGGAGTTGTAGATGTGACTAGGGTGGATAGGAGTTGTAGTTGTGACTAGGCTGGATAGGGGTTGTAGTTGTGACTAGGGTGGATAGGGGTTGTAGTTCACCTCCATGTCCATCAGTCATCCCTCAAGCAGCGCCCCCTGTCAGTCCCACTAATAACACGTTCGCAGTGACTCAGCATCTTCTGCACAATCCTCCTGAGAAATCCACAGATCCATCAATTAGAGAAGGAAGCGGACGCCACCAGGCATCAGGAGAAAGCTCTGATAATACTAATAAAGTACATAGCCATGAGGCCTGTGTAGGGGATGAGGGTGAGAGAGGGGGTGTTAGGTGCAGATACCCTAAGAACAATTGGTCTATATGGGGATAAATTAACAATACAGCTAGGACTCAATGTTACATAATGAAAGGTTCTGCATCATTCTAGTAAACATTGTGAGCTCTACAGCCTGGACTCCAGACTGATACATTGTACATAGCTAGTCCTGCTCTCAGCTGTATCCAGTGTAGACAATGCTCTGTGAGCTCTACAGCCTGGACTCCAGACTGATACATTGTACATAGCTAGTCCTGCTCTCAGCTGTATCCAGTGTAGACAATGCTCTGTGAGCTCCAGACTGATACATTGTACATAGCTAGTCCTGCTCTCAGCTGTATTCAGTGTAGACAATGCTCTGTGAGCTCTACAGCCTGGACCCCAGACTGATACATTGTACATAGCTAGTCCTGCTCTCAGCTGTATCCAGTGTAGACAATGCTCTGTGAGCTCTACAGCCTGGACTCCAGACTGATACACTGTACATAGCTGGTCCTGCTCTCAGCAGTATCCAGTGTAGACAATGCTCTGTGAACTCCAGACTGATACATTGTACATAGCTAGTCCAGCTCTCAGCTGTATCCAGTATAGACAATGCTCTGTGAGCTCTACAGCCTGGACCCCAGACTGATACATTGTACATAGCTAGTCCTGCTCTCAGCTGTATCCAGTGTAGACAATGCTCTGTGAGCTCCAGACTGATACATTGTACATAGCTAGTCCTGCTCTCAGCTGAGAAGTGATACAATTGTATCCAGCCTAGACAATGTTCTGTAGACTCCATTCTGATATATTTTAGCTGCCCTGATACATTGTAACAAAGGGGATTGTCTTAACTGGAATCAAAACTGTAAGAAGTAATCAGCTCTGAGAAGTTTTAGGTTTGTGCAGGATTCCGCATGTATCTAAAATGCTCCTGTGAGATCCTGAGATCTCGATACCAGGCAGAGATTTCCATAACCATGAAGAATTGAAACACATAGAAAGTTTTAGAACTTTTCTTTGGACAATGGATGCTATAATGGCTACTTAGCACACTATAATGGCCGCCTCCTTTATAGGGAATCTCCTGTAGCTTTTCATTCGTTGCACTCTCAGACCTGGATCAGAATAAAATTACTATAGATTTTTCCTGGCTCCAATGTTCCCTGTCTGTACATGTCATGCAGTATAATGTAATTCAGGAGCAGCCATGCTGGACAGCGGCGCTGAGATGTAGACATTGTACAATTCATCTATCGGCCAGTAAAATATAACTGAGTGGGTACAGAAAATTCTGAGGTGTGGGCTCCACAGTGACAGGGTTGGCCAAAAATCCTTTAAAGGAAAATAGGAGCAAACTGGGTCACTGGGGTCTCTTTCTTTTTGAAAAATCAGACCCAAAATTGGAAGCTATATCCCTTCCCCCTTGCACTAGTTTTGAGAAACCTTCCTTTTAAAATGAAAAAAAAAAAAAAATCTAAAATTTGTGAAAATGCGAGAATTTTCCCCAATAATATAATATTCACAATCTAAATTGTGTGATAGCATTCTATCATTTTTTTTTTTATAGAAAATGTATATATAATTTTTTTCTAAATGTTTGAAAATTTTCAAAAACCGATCAATTTGCTTACTTATTCTTTTTTCTGATCTATTCCCTTAACTATTGTGCTTGTAACTGTTACTAGAAAATCTTACTTGCATAGTAAATGGACATTTCCCCATTTAAGCTGTCAAAAAAAATCAACTTTGCAAATTAAGATAAAATTTATGTACAATTTTTTTTTCTCAATAAAATAAAATTCCTCTTTTTGTGGTCAAACCAAACATAGTATCATGGTGGAAAAATAGTCAGTAATTTTGTTTTCAAAATTTTCCAAAAAGTTTGCATTTTAGCAGACGCGCACGGTCCTTTGTCTCAAAAAATCATATAGGTACAAAAAAAATGCAAATTCCCCACTTTGCAGATTCGAGGCGGCGATGGAGATAAATATTTGATAGTGACATATCATCATTTGAATGACTCTGACTTTGATGCGTCGCCTCCATCGGAGACAGTGAATGTTATACCATGAATTATTCACACCATGGCTTTCTTCATCCAAGTGTAACCTGCCGTAAAGCTCCCGCTAAGTGGAATGGGACAATGGAGTAATTAAAGCCATCTGCTCCCTGCCTGACCCCCATCCAGACAATGAACGGTTAACAAGCTGCAGTAACAAGCTGCCTCCTCTCCATTCATTTGAGACGTTGCGTGCTGACGGAGGAGCCATCTCTCTCCCAGCATCTCTCCTCCTCCAGCCCCCACCTCACCATGAGCAGCAGCAGCATTTGGGATGCAGATACCAGGGTGGGTGGGACCACTTCCTGCAGAGATCTCGCTTTCTGATTGTGACAGGGTCTTACTGCCAGGATTGCAAAGGAAACACCACACACTCTGGTTGTGGGTGTGGAGGGATGGCCACCAAGATTGAGTTGCACTCCTGCACCATCATGCCATAGAGACACTTGCAGAAAGTGCTCAACGACGGAGACAGATCCTCCAGGGCTTCATTGCAAGACGACAAGGGGAAGACGGTGAAAGGGCAACCGCCACATGAGGTCTATTACCACCATGACTTAGAGGAAAATCTAAAAACATAGCTTTGGAGGTTTCCACATCTCCTGAGATTAAGACGTTCTACCCTTGATTGTGCTATCCCCTGGAAATCAATCTGTTACTATTTCTATATCTGTTACTATTTCTACGTGGGTGGAGGGGAGAAGCCAGCGTTCTCATTGTAGCAACACCTTTAGTTTGTGAGAAGCTTTCTACGGGTGGAGACTATGGCATGGCCCTGTATAACCAGGGCGTGCTGCATAGCCCGTTTTTGGAACCAGTTGGATAAGGGTGACATTGCAGTTCCTCTGGTCTTCACCAAGTATTCGGAGGTTACCGAAGGAGGTCAACAACATCATGCTCACCTTCAACAGCCTCAAGCCCGTCCTATTTCTTCCTCTATTGAGGCACAGCCTGCCCATGCAGAGACCGACCATGGTGCTGGGTCTTCCAGAGACTTGTCCCACCATCCTGGGCCTGGACATAGCAAGGAGCCAGCTGGGTCAGTCATGCGTGAGGATTATAGGCACTGGAACGTAAAGCCGGAGGCTAGCTGCAAACCCAAGAGCGAGTATCAACCATCTGAAGCTCCTTTTCAAAAGGAGACACAGTACCAGAAAGATTTCAAAGCTTGGCCTATTCCTCGTCGTGGGGACCATCCATGGATTCCAAAGCCTTCACCAGGCCTCACTGCCCCAACAGCCTCAAGTGTTGCTAAAATGAAGAAAACACCAGTAGCCTTACCCGAGAAAAAAGCAGAGGAACCCCCTACAGCGGAGCCAACAGAAATAGTGGTTCCCAAAGTGAAGGCATCTGTTACCTTTAGCAGTGTGGCGGATATACAGTCCACTAATAAAGAGGTCCAAGAAAGGAAAAACAGGGCAAGATCTCCATCGACAAGATGGTCCATGGAAGGCCTGAGACCGAGGGATGCAGCAGATATACTCAACAGGCAGATCAAAGAGGAAGGAGGAGTGGGCACCTCTTACAGGTCAGAAAAAATTCTATACTATTTATGTACCTAACTCAACTCTTTGTATCTAAGACCCAAAGACTGGTCCTATAAAGTCCTCAACATAGTGTGACCCCATTATTACTCTTCACCCATAAGAGCTAAAAAGAGAGCAGCCATAACTAGTCAGGCTGATCAGTGTAAACATCTGGCTGGTTGCCAATGCAGTTGCCATGGAAATTGCTCAACCCCAATTTTAAAAGTGTTTTTTTTTTTTTTTATAAAAAAAAACAAACTTATTTGAATTAAAAAAATTCTAAATATTTTATTATTTCTTTTTTTTTTCAGTAACTTAGAAGTTAAAGGCCTAGTTTCCATTCTTTCTGAGAATTTTATTTTTTGTTCATAATTGGATTACTGGTAAATTATTTAATTTTTTAAATATTAGTATTTCATATTTTCTAATATCTTAAAAGAACTTTATATTTATAAATGTAATATTTTAAATTTATATTTATCAACCTATTATTAATATAATTTTATGGTGTATTATATTTGTCTATTATATTCATTATTATTATTATATTATTATTATTATTATTTACCTATTAAACTCATATTTTTAGAAATTTTTCTATTATTATTATAATTATTATTGTTGTTGTTATTTTTTTTATTTGTTATACTCTTATTAGCAAATGTTATTATTTTTTATTGTTTTTATTATTATTATTCTATTATTTATTTATAATTTATTTAGTCATTTTTAAATAAGTAAATTTATATTATACCTTTATTTGTTTATTTTTTGCTATTTATTATTTATTTATTTTTTCATTCAGAGTAGCTCCTTTTTAAGCTGCCCCCAAAAAGTAAAAAATCCATTCCCCCCCCCCCCCCCCCCCAAAGGTAAGACAATTGTTAAAAAGAAAGGGAATAATTTCTTTGTCACTGGTCCACACACTAGGGAATATTCACCATTGCATTGTAAACATGTCGTGACGGCTCCATAGCAACCAATCAGCTGTAAAGCTGTTAGGCAACCACTCTACGTAAAACAATAAAATCAGCTGCTCATCCTCCAGAAGCTAAATATTTGCAAAACAGATGATTCCGTTAGATAAGTCTTTTTCTGTAGATTAAAAAACGGATGTTTAAAAATTTTTTTAGAATTTTTTAAAATGTGTTTTGCAAAAATTGTCAAAGAATGAAAGCAAGTAAATGAATGGCCACTAAATATAGAGTAAGATGGTGCTAGGCTTGAGATGGCCCGCTCCTGAATCAATCTAACATCATTGTGAATAGGTGGGAAAAAAAATTTTTTGAGAACTTTGAAAATGTCAAATCCGAACAATTCGAATTTGAATTTAAAACAACAACAATGTAACGCGAGTTGGATGTAGAGTTGACTGTATGTTCGAGAAATCATAGAGATGTGATGGGCACTGTCCACAGACTCTGGTGCTGAAATCCACCCAACTGGTCGTTAGGAGTATTGCAGAGGGGATGATGAAATTTCCTACACAGACAATGTAACCTAGATGTGTTTTTCTCGGGTGTTAGAGTTTTAAAGGGGTGCAGTTTGTTGTTGGGGGTCCTGAGATGGTTGGCATTGATAATGCATTGGTGAATAGGATGTTACGATCGACCGGTTTTATGATCGTCTAACAGACTGGTGCTGCACCCACCACAGCAGAACCGCATCTCTTGCAGTCTTCAGCCTTCCAGCGATTGGTGCATATGCCAGATGTGGAGTACCTGGCCATTGAGGGTTAAATATATTGAACCCCCTCCTTCCCTCCCTTCCTCACTCCCTCTCCCTCCTTTGATATTACATTTTAGGTACTGCATAGTGGAGATCTTTTGCCAGCATTAAATTCTCCTCCCCCTCTCTTCTCACTCTTTTTTTCCTTGGCATCTGGGGATGCAGAGAGCAAGGTGGGTGGGGTCCTTCCTTTTAGAGATGTTTGCCGGATTCCTTTTTCCGACTATGGCTGGAGGTCACTGGATGCAAGAATTAAATTTATAACCATAGGGAAGAGGCATGAGACCACCTCCGGGCACCATCTACTTACAGTTCAGCCATAGACCCTCCTAGATCTCCAGGAGTCATTTAGAAGAAGGAAAAAAATTTCACTTTGCACCAGCAAGGGATCGACAAGACACACATTTCTTTTTAAAGGAATCTTTTTTTCAAGAATTTTTTTTTTGGCTTCCTCAATTGGTCACCAGCAACTGACATTTTTTTTTAACCATTTTTCATCTAAAGAGCAATAATTGGGAAGAAGCTAGAAGCTAGGATTCCTCAAGGTTGTCAAAAATGGCATGGCCTTGTGTCACCCGGGCATGTTGCATTGCTCGCTTTGGGAATAAACAAGACAAGGGCGACATTGCAGTCCCTTTAATGTTTTCGAAATATTCAGAAGTGACAGATGGACCTCATCTGAGCCAGCCACCACGCCCTGGGTCTGCTGCCATAGAAACTCAGCCACCGCTGGCAGATTCCTACTATGGAGGCCAGTCTAGGTCATCCAGGGACTACTCAAGAAGATTGGAGTCCACCAGAGGTTCAGTCACCAGACAGGATTTCAAACCGTGGAAGTCAACCCCGGAGCAAAGCTGCAAACCGAGGAGTGATTATCTGCCCTCTGAAGCTCCTCTAGAAAGAGAGACCCAGTACAAGAAAGATTACAGATCATGGCCAATCCCTCGCCAAGGTGACCATCCCTGGATCCCGAAGCCCATCCAAGGTCCGGTTTACATGCCTCCCATAGAGGATAGAAAGAAGAAAGATTTTATGGGTTCTATTTTACCACCTGTGGAGAAGAGGATAATTGATGCTGACGTGGCGGGAAGGGTAGCCATTGCATATAACGTGACCCCAGAGATTCTGGTATCGGTGGTGGAGGAAAGTAAAGTCATCCAGCATCGGGAAAAGTTAACCAGCGCTAATCCAGTATCCAAGGAGACGGCAACCCAACTTCAAAGTCAAGGGATGGAGGATCATGGAGCCCGTTCCTCATACAGGTCAGAATAGGGGGGAGTATAGATATCTAGAAGTCTGGGTCAAGGTTAAGATGTATTGTTATGATGAGATCATCTTGCCATAAAAAGATCACGGCCAAAATATGGAAGATAGAATATCTGCATTGTCCAACATTTATTAAATATGTGGACTCGGGAAGAATTTTTAATTTCTAAAATGTTTATTTGTTTGTCTATTTGTTTAATTTTTAAAATTTATTTATTTAACTTTTTCTGGATCAACACAGTTTTTATTTTGTTTATAACTTATAAGTGTACATTAAAAAGTGACATTTCCGACTACTTTCCACTGATCTGATCCAGCTGTATTACTCACTAGTTAGTAAGCGATACTGATTTTTGCCTTTTTTTTTTTCTATTTGCATATTTCATGTTGTTTTTTAGATAATTTTTTTTTTTATGTAAATCTTAATTATTTTTAATAACTGAAAGTTTTAGCTTCTCGGTCAAATAGTAATTATTTATAAGGAAGACTATAGACCTATAGGAGTATTATATGGATGAAAGAGGGTTTAACAAAATATTAATAGAAATCTATATCATTTACATATTTTTATATAAGTAGAGTATTCTTATAAAAAAAATAATAATATATATATATATATATATATATATATATATATATATATATATATTAAAAAATCCCCTAACAGACAACAATGGGTTACATGTCATCTATAGGGACGTCATCTCCTATAGTCATGTGACCTTGTCACATGATTATGTCATCCAGTGGCCACAGGGTATCTTCGGGGAATGTGGGAGAATTTTTAACAATAAACGTGTGGATGTTATCATTTTATATACACAGACACAGAAAAAAATGCATCAGCTCATGACTGCTGGAAACCCCCTTCAAGAATTTTATAACTAAACAGCAAGCAGCAGATCTTATTTTCTATGATCAGATATGCGGACAATATGGCCGCCACATTGAAGTGGAGATAATATTGCTGTCATTCAGTATGTACAGATGACAAAAGGGGCGATATGCGATAGCCACACCTAAGATTTGGCAAAAAATCAACCATTTTCCCACAATACCCCAGTGTCCAGAGCAATTGATGGAATATGACTCAGAATATAATGTTCCCTTCCCACCTATAATGTCTATACCCCCTCCCCCACACAGGAGTGAAGGAGACCATAGGCTCCACCCACACTACGGGAAGCCCGAGGGCTCTGCCTGCTGCAAAGCACATTTAGATGCAATTTTATTCTTATTTCCATAATAATATTCTGCATTTGTTCTGAATGTCATCAGTACATAACACGATCAGTACATAGTATGACGTCATCAGTACATAACACTATCAGTACATAGTATGACATCATCAGTACATGACACGATCAGTACATATTATGATGTCATCAGTACATAACACAATCAGTACTTATTATGATGTCATCAGTACATCACACTATTAGTACATAGTATGACGTCATCAGTACATACACTAATCAGTACATGACACGATCAGTACATATGATGTCATCAGTACATAACACAATCAGTACTTATTATGATGTCATCAGTACATAACACTATTAGTACATAGTATGACGTCATCAGTACATAACACTATCATTACATATTATGATGTCATCAGTACATAATATAATACCACACATAGTGTCAAGGAATATGTAAGAATGAAGCCTGATTGTGTGAATAAACCCCAGCACGGCCATTAATAGAGATTCAGCTCTGTTGTTATGTTGCTGGGAAAACTACACCAAGAGCGTTACCATGGCAACAGCCAATGGCGCCACGTCACGGTGATCTCCATTCTAGTAACTGTATAGGAAGAGGAATTGTGGGAAGAAGAGAAAAGGAACGATAGAGGGGAAGACTGCCGAGATAGATAGAGGGAGAGATAGATAGATAGGAGATAGATAGGAGATAGATAGATAGGAGATAGATAGGAGATAGATAGATAGATAGATAGGAGATAGATAGATAGGAGATAGATAGATAGATAGATAGATAGATAGATAGATAGATAGATAGATAGATAGATAGGAGATAGATAGATAGATAGATAGATAGATAGATAGATAGATAGAAATATAGATAGATAGATAGATAGATAGATAGATAGATAGATAGATAGGAGATAGATAGATAGATAGATAGATAGATAGATAGATAGATAGGAGATAGGGAGATAGATAGGAGATAGATAGATAGATAGATAGATAGATAGGAGATAGATAGGAGATAGATAGGAGATAGATAGGAGATAGATAGGAGATAAATAGATAGGAGATAGATAGGAGATAGATAGATAGATAAATAGATAGATAGGAGATAGATAGGAGATAGATAGATAGATAGATAATAGATAGGAGATAGATAGGAGATAGATAGATAGATAGATAGATAGATAGATAGATAGATAGATAGATAGGAAATAGATAGGAAATAGATAGAAGATAGAAAATAGATAGATAGATAGATAGATAGATAGATAGATAGATAGATAGATAGATAGATAGATAGGAAAAAGATAGGAAATAGATAGAAGATAGAAAATAGATAGATAGATAGATAGATAGATAGATAGATAGATAGATAGATAGATAGGAAATAGATAGGAAATAGATAGAAGATAGATAGATAGATAGATAGATAGATAGATAGATAGATAGATAGATAGGAAATAGATAGGAAATAGATAGATAGATAGATAGATAGATAGATAATAGATAGGAGATAGATAGGAGATAGATAGGAAATAGATAGGAAATAGATAGAAAATAGATAGATAGATAATAGATAGATAGATAGATAGATAGATAGATAGATAGATAGATAATAGATAGATAGATAAATAGAAGATAGAAAATAGATAGATAGATAGATAGATTAATTTCTGTTTTCATGGACTTGTATGGACAGCATGTAATGGAGGAGGGGATTGTAAGATGTACTATAAAGTTTTGTACATTTACAAACACGCACCAGTTATACATCTCCCCTACCTATAGGCCAATGATAATGACGACCGGTCCTGTTTATGTCCCTTTTTGATGCTTTATTGTTAGGCGTGCCCTGCCTTACTAGTATATTAGATTTATATAATATGGCCGGAGCCGCTCGCTCCAAAGTGTGCACTGACATGGTTTTTTACGGCCGCTATTCAATGGATAGCTGCCGCAGAAAAATTACAGGACAGTTGTTTGCGGCGCCGCTAGGGGTGCCGGCCGGAGCGTATACTATGTGTATATGCTCTGGCCAGGATTCCATAGGCAGCAAGGTATCATATTTTTTCGTCTTAACCACGGCTGTTGTTGCAATTGGCAACAACGGCCGTAGTTTTATGAAAAAATATGTAGTGGGAACATAGCCTAGGCCTTTAAATGGGTTGACTTACAGGTAGTTGCCTATAGGTGGCATTAGAGTGATCTTTCTTCCCACTGGAGGGGAGTTACATACTGTTATTGTAATACAGGAGAGCGATTAATGTCCTCTGTAAACAACAGTGACCCCCACCACCACCAGTTCTACTTCCCCCCTACATATAGGCCAATGGGGGCACTTTTGTACATTTTCAAGTGTCCATCTTGGTTTTCTTTCTTCTACTACTGATGCTTTAGGTAGCAGGATGTAGAAAGTATCATCACCCATACAGTGATAGATAAGTGAGAATTTCAGATTACTGGATGCCAGATTATAAGTAGTTTAATATCTGCTCAGATCAATGACCGGGCAAAATATTACGTGGGAACCCGTGTGTTTTTCGTATAAGGGGCAATACTTCAGCATAATTAGAGTACATCGGAAAAATACATCAAAATGCTATAGCTATAGTATACTAAAATAGTACAAAAAGTAGAACAAGACTAAAAATAACCAGACCAACAGAGACCAAATAATACCACCATACAGTGCATTAAGATATGCCACCACATAGTGTCCAGCTATTACAACTACAATATATAGAGCCCAAATAATACCACCATACAGTGCATTAAGATATGCCACCACATAGTGTCCAGCTATTACAACTACAATATATAGTGCCCAAATAATACCACCATACAGTGCATTAAAATATGCCATCACATAGTGTCCAGCTATTACAACTACAATATATAGAACCCAAATAATACCACCATACAGTGCATTAAGATAGGCCATCACATAGTGTCCAGCTATTACAACTACAATATATAGTGCCCAAATAATACCACCATACAGTGCATTAAGATAGGCCATCACATAGTGTCCAGCTATTACAACTACAATATATAGTGCCCAAATAATACCACCATACAGTGCATTAAGATATGCCACCACATAGTGTCCAGCTATTACAACTACAATATATAGTGCCAAAATAATACCACCATACAGTGCATTAAGATAGGCCATCACATAGGGGGGATTTATGAAGACCGGCGTACAAGTACGCCGATCTTATATTAGGTGCCGCCCCCTTTACCTGGCAGGATTCACAAAGAGGCGCACAACTGTTAGTGAATCCAGCCGGCTGGGCGCCCGAACCTGTGCCCGGCGTAGTAAATCTACACCTGCTTCCAGCAGGTGTAGATTTGGATCATGATTTATGCCTGCGAGTAGGCGTAAGTCATGATAGATGAGGTGTGGTATCCCCCCCCCAAGCTCCCCCAGCCTGCGAGCGGGACGTACGGCAGGCGTACGCCAGGGAGAAGGGGCGAATCTGCTCCCTGGTGTACACCTCGGGCGTACGTTTGATAAATGTCCCCCACAGTGTCCAGCTATTACAACTACAATATATAGTGCTCAAATAATACCACCATACAATGCATTAAGATATTCCATCACATAGTGTCCAGCTATTACAACTACAATATATAGTGCCCAAATAATACCACCATACAGTGCATTAAGATATGCCATCACATACTATACAAATATAACAGCTACAATATATAATGCCCCAATAATACCACCATACAGTGCAGTACGATATGTCATCAAATACTGTCCAGATATTACTAAGACAATATATAATGCCCAAATAATACCACCATACAGTGCATTAAGATATGCCATCACATACTGTCTAGCTATTACAGCTACAATATGTAATGCCCAAATAATGCCTCCATACAGTGCATCAGATTTGTCTCTGCCACAGTAAATAGTTACAAAATAATACTGCCATACAGTGCATAAAGCTATGAAACTACAGTCTCTAAATCATTGCTACAATATATAATAATTTTCACGATAAAGTGCCCAAATAATACTACTATAAATTTATGCTGTCCAAATGCATAAGGTATATAGTACCAAATAATACCACTATGCAGTGCCCGTATAATACTCACAATATAATAGCTATACATCCAAACATCAGTGCTACCGTATAAAGTCCCTACTGTAAATAATACCACCATTCAGGGCATACAGTTATGTCACTGTACTGTCTAGATAACATTACTGAAATATACTATATAGTGCCACTATACTGTGCCCAAATAATACCACCCTACAATGCATAATATTATACCACTACACTGTCTAAATAAGTAGCAGAATATAGTTCATAAATAATACTGCCATACAGTGCCCAAATAACATATCCATCCAGTGTATACAAGTACGCCAGTAAACAGCTAAGCAGTGCTTAAGTACATAGTGCCTAAATAATACTGCTATATATTGTAGTGGTCCTGCTGCCATATAGTGCCCAGATAGTATGGCGGGTCAGTGGTTATTAGGCTTTGTATGTTGTTTGGTAGCTTCTTATGGGTTCTTACATCTTGCTATAAATGTCAGCACTAGAAAAAAAATGTATTACACCGCCATGCGCTGCTTAGGATACACTTCATAGTAACCTAAAAATGGAAAGGCCCCAGGGCATTAGCCCCTTGTACTACTATAGTACTGCTAACACTACTATCCTCCCACATACTACGATACTGGGATCTATATAAAGCCGCCTATAGGCGTTCAATGACTCCCCCTAGTTAAAGGTCAGACCACGATGGGGGGGGGCAGTATCTGAAACCAGGTCCGGGGTCCTAGAAATGTGAACTGTCCCCAATAACCCTGCAAGCATTTATTCTGTCTATCAATTCTGTTTAATTTTTATGTTTAAAAATCTACATTTTTTTTTTTCATTTGGATTATTTTATATATATTTATTTTTTGCATTTTTATGTTTGCTTGTGATGGCGGAGCAGATTGCAGACGCTGGGTCTATACGGGGAGGAGGAGCCTCAAGAACAAAGAAGCCAGAGAGAGGGGGGGGGGGGGGGGGGCTGCGGAGACTGCTCCGGCTGCTGCAGACACCGAGATGTGACAGCGTCTTCAGAGCCGAGCTGGAGGCTGTCACTGCTTCATCTGCTGGAGATGTCAGACATGATCGCCTATTACAGGGGATTTGTAGGATTTATGGAGAAGGCATGGGGTGTCATGTAATATTCTATTAACATCTCAGCCTCTTATACGGCAGCTGGCATCACCCATCCAGCTCATTGGTGTATGTATATATATATATATATATATATAATTTCCTGCCACATGTCAGTCTTCACTAGTGTTCTTGAATTCTAATCTTGATCCAAGAACCTAGTCTAAATAAACCCAGACACAAGCTCCACCCTGTCTGATATACATACATTGTTGTATATACTAGAACATTGGGGGTAGTTTACCCCCCCCCCCCCCCCCCCCCCCCTTCAAAAAAATTATTTCAAATCAGCTGGTGTCAGAGATTTGTCATTTACTTTTTATTAAAAAAGTTTCCAGTCTTCAATTACTTCAGCTACTGTATGCCCTGCAGGAAGTGGTGTATTTTTTTTAAGTCTGACACAGTGCTCTCTGCTGCCACCTCTGTCCATTTCAGGAATTACAAATCCCCATAGAAAACCTCTCCTGCTCTGGACAGTTCCTGACATGGACAGAGGTGGCAGCAGAGAGCAGTGTGTCAGACTGGAAAGAATACACCGCTTCCTGCAGGACATACAGCAGCTGATAAGTACTGGAAGGCTGGAGATTTTTTAATAGAAGTAAATTACAAATCTCTGTCACTTTCTGGTACCAGTTGATTTGAAAGAAAAACATTTTTTTGTGAACTACCCTTTTTCCTAAAAATTTCAGAATCTGTATGGTCCCCTGCCCTCTCAACTCTACCCTGACAGGTGATGTCAGTAGAGAGGAGACTTCCTTCTTGATGTGGTGATCGTTGTGAAGGTTGCGCTCTTTGCATAAGTAGCCATTATGGGGGAGATTTATCAAACATGGTGTAAAGTGAAAGTGGCTCAGTTGCCCCTAGCAACCAATCAGATTCCTCCTTTCATTCCTCACAGACTCTTTGGAAAATGAAAGGTGGAATCTGATTGGTTGCTAGGGGCAACTGAGCCTGTTTCACTTTACACCATGTTTGATAATTCTCCCCCAGTACTTTAGCACTGCCTAGCTGTGTACTTGTATACACTGGATGGATATGTTATTTGGGCATCATATGGCAGTATTATTTATGAACTATATTGTGCTACTTATTTAGTGTAGTGGTATAATATTATGCATTGTACGGTGGTATTATTTGGGCACAGTATAGTGGTATTATTTTGGCACTATATAGTATATTGCAGCCATGTTATCTAGACAGTGCAGTGACATAACTGTATGCCCTGAATGGTGGTATTATTTACAGTAGGGACTTTATACGGTAGCACTGATGTTTGGATGTATAGCTATTATATTGTGAGTATTATACGGGCACTGCATAGTGGTATTATTTGGTACTATATACCTTATGCATTTGGACAGCATAAATTTATAGAAGTATTATTTGGGCACTTTATCGTGAAAATAATATATATTGTAGCAATGATTTAGAGACTGTAGTTTCATAGCTTTATGCACTGTATGGCGGTATTATTTTGTAACTATTTACTGTGGCAGAGACAAATCTGATGCACTGTTTGATAAATCTTCCCCTTTGAATGTAGAAGAGCCAGCAGACTTGAGATCCCGTTGTATGGGGCAATTATCAGCTGAATAGGTCACTATTGCCTGGTGTTATAGGGTTATCTATCAGCTGAAATTGGCTGATAGGATAAAAAATCATTGGCCACATGTTTCCCCATGTAGTAGGGGGATGTGTGGCCAACGGCTGTCTGCCAGAAAAGGCTGCATGACCACACCGCTGATCACACTTTGTGAAGGATCTGTAAAGAAGCACTGATCACCAAGATTTATTCCTGTTTGCAGATAACCTTGGTCTCATAGGCCCCCTAAAGCTGGCCATACAAATAAAATAGTTTCCCTGTGATAGATTCAGCATTGGGGCCCGCTGGCTTCAACTACACTAGGAATGGTCCAAAACTGCCGAGGTTCGGGTTCGTATGAACCCGAACGCTCGGCATCAGATTCCCGCTGTCTGCCCGCTCCGTGCAGCGGGTGGATAGAGCGGGAGGACCGCCTGGAAAACTGGGATACAGCCTAATGCTATGGCTGTATCCCAGTTTCCCAGGCGGTCCTCCCGCTGTATCCACCCGCTGCACGGAGAGAGGACAGACAGCGGGAATCATTGCCGAGAGTTCGGGTTAGTACGAACCCGAACCGAACTCGGTTCGGACCATCCCTAAATTACACCTTTGGATGGTGAGAGAAAGGATCAGGAAGGTGACGTTCAGCATGTCCAACCCTTTTCTCCCTCAACCTCATCTGTCTGGGCACGACCCAATAAGAAATACTAATGCATCCATTGTAGCATCTAATTCTGCCCGTGGCATCCGGCCCACCGGGAATCTGCCTGGATGCGCAGATTACCAGTCCAGGCCTGGGGTGGCCAATATATTCTATAGGCTGGTCCTGCCTAAATCGGTAGCTTCAGATGAAACATGTCTAAAGCTTTAGATGAGGTTTATACCATGGCTGGAAGTCTACATGCTGTCTTCTACCATCATCTTTAATGGTTTACATATCCTAGAGTTGAGTTCAGCGACTTCACTGTTAGGCTATGTTCACATTCTGTATGACACCAGCCGTTCCATGACCCGGCCGAGTCACGGAACGGCCGGTCTCTGAAAAGATCATCCCGGACGGTACTGCAGTACTGGATGGATGATCTTTAGCACCGCTTAGTTCTGATGCGGGCGCATCCGTGCGCGCCCGCATCAGAACTCTCTATTTCACACTATGAAGCAAGGGACCGGAGCCGCTCGCTCCATAGTGTGCACTGACAGGGTTTTCTGCGCCGCTATTCAATGAATAGCGGCTTCAGAAAACTGACATGTCAGTTTCTTGCGGCGCCGCTAGGGATCCCGGCCTGAGCGTATACTATGTGTATACACTCTATCCGGGATTCCATAGGCGGCAATGGCACATATATTTTCTTATTAATCAAGCCCGTTGTTGTAACAACCCGTTGTCGGCAACAACGGCCATAGTTGTACGAAAATATACTTAGTGTAAACATAGCCTTAGACTGTAGATTGAATAAGCCAGGAAATCCGAAGCAGGTCACCACCGACAAGTGAAAGAAGAAAATTGAAGTCCTAGGTCTGTCATTATTTTCCTGTCTACCGTATATAATGTCACAGGTTATTAAGATCTCATCAAGTTCCATGTCTTGTGACATTCGGGGTCATTCGCCATGATCCGGAGGGAATTCGTTCTCAGCAATCTGAAGACCTAACAGGTTAAGGTCGCTGACCTCTTCCCATGAGACCGTGCAATGTTATTTTAAGTCAAGATCGATGAGTGACGTCCTCACATAGAATACAAGAGAAAATGTCTCCATATTTTCCATATTGATTTTCATCCTCTCTGGACTGAGGAGACTAATAGGCAAGAAATGGCAGGAAATCGTATATAATGTACAGTAGAAGTAATAGAGGTAGGGAGTCAAGTCAGTGTCTATGCTGTTCATGCATACTTGTGATCATTGTGTTCCGTGGATCGGTCAGGTTTGGTAGCATCATGGCTGTAGTCCTCCTCATACACATGGGCACAGCAAAGAGGTCAGGCTTCAAAAGTCCAACCCTGGAGGTCCCCATACACATGTTGGCTAAATCTACTGGTGGTGGTAGGTTTAGGCAACAATAGTATAAAGTGTATGGTCATCTGTTGGTTTAGAGCTGTGATGATGACAATAGTTACATCCTTGATGCAGTGGCGGAGCTACCATAGAGGCAGGGTAGGCAGTTGGTATGGGGCCCGTGCAGGAGGGGGGCCCAGGGGAGAAGGTAAAAGCATGTGTCCTTCTGCTTAACCCCTTATGTACTGCACTGTGTAAGTGACTCAATTTTTACTTACATGCTGCAACAGAAAAAAGGGTTAACAAGCATAAGACAGAGATCTCTGCTTCACTGCACTGATAACCTCTGACCTCTGTTCTCCAGCTGGCAATCAAGTAGGAAAGGAAAATGCAGAGCTCTGTGCATAGGTCGGTGATTATCAATGCACCAGAAGTAAAGTGTGTATATATATATATATATATATATATACAGTATATATGTGTGTGTGTGTGTGTGTGTGTGTGTGTGTGCAGTGCTTTGTCTTGTGCGTAGGGGAGAGGGGCCTTAAAAAGCTTTGCTATGGGGCCCCATGAATGCTAGCTATGCCCCTGCCTTGATGGTCTAGAAAAGGTTAGGGGTTAGTGATAGCATGCTTGGTGGTGTATGGCAGTAAAGATGTTAATGGTAACAACCCTGGTGGTCTTGAGCAATGAAGGGGTTAATGGTAACATTCGTGGTGATCTAGAACAATAAAGGGGTTAATGGTAACTTTCCTGGTGATCTAGTACAGCAAAGGGGTTATTGGTAACATCCCTTGTGTTCTAGAGCAATGAGGGGGTTAGTTATGGCATTTTTAGTGGTCTAGAGCAATGAAAGAGTTAATGGTGACATTCCTGGTGATCAAGAGCAAGGAAGGGGTTAATGACAGCACCATTGGTGATCAAGGGCAATGAAGTGGTTCAAGGGAAACTACTAGCAGGTTAGAAGCATGTAACATGCTGATAGCTCCCTATAGGGGTCGGGGATGAAGGTAAGTTGTGCGGTTTCATTAATATTAACAGTTTAATCCATATGAAAATATGTTGTTCTGGTGCACTGGGGGCAGGACGACATCACTGGTGATCTAGAGTACTAAAGGGGTTAAAGGGAATCTGTCACTAAGTGTATTTAGCCTTAAATGAGGGCAGCATAAACTAGTGATATAAATGCTTAACAGATCGGTGTATTACGTCCATCATTCTGTTCAGCCGTTCTCCTAATATGCAGGAGAACAGGATCCTTGCCACACCCCTCCCCCCGCCCTCCAGCTGCTGATTGACAGGTGAATGCCTATACACAGCATGGATAGATAACTGCCAATCAGCAGCTGGTGAGCGGGGTTTTCTGCTTCTCATGAATATCCAGGACTACTGAGCTCATGCACATAATGGAGAGGACTACTTATTGTCCATGTTATTCAGGAGGATTTCTCTGGATCAGCTGCACAGAACAAAGTAAGTGACACATCATTCTGTTCAGCTTCTCTGTCACTAGTTTATGCTACCCTGAGATAGGACGCCATAAACCTGCTCTTTAATGGCAGCATGTCTGGTCGTCTGGGTCAGTGGAGATGTTAGTCATAAAATCACTTGTGGTCTAGAGTAGTGAAGGGGTTAATATCAACATCACTGGAGCTTTAGGGCGGCGATTAAGAGGCATGCCTTATTAGTACCTTCATGGTCCCTATTCACTTAGATGATAAAATTCTGTCTTTCTCCAGTCACCACTAGGGGGTGCCTATCATGTATCTGCGTATGCAGAGGATTTGGAGCTGTGTATCGGAATAGCTGGGCTCTGACCACTGGTAGAATTATAAGTAAAAGTGATAGCTAATGGGCCAGATCTGCAGCCTTATTCCTGGGATTCCATGTAATCTGCCGTAAGACGGGAGGATAAGTGTCACTATTAGCGCTCTATGAATTATTAATCCTGAGGCTGCTCTCTGAGAGACCACAAGTCTCCATTCTAGTGACGGAGCGTGAGGTGGCGGCTGAGCGCTCCCACAAAGGCTTAGTGACGTCCCATGGCATTAACCAGATGCATGCAAAATCTCCAAGCAGTAATCCAATGTCGAGACGGTAAACCGGGGGGAGCAAAGGGGAAGCGGGAGGGGCGTGGGGGGAATATGGAGGAGTCAGTTTGTCTGTACATTGCATAGATAGCCCATTGAGCTATATGAGACTGTGTAATACTTAATTTCTCCTGTGGTGGCGCCCTCCACAGATCACAGCAGATCACTCTGGGTCCCGACGATCCTTAAATAGGATTACTTAAAGTCTCCATAGGCAACCACTTTGAGAAGATCTATTAAAGGATAATCAGCTCCCAAACAAAAGGGATGACCCCCAGACTCTCGGAGGAGCTGTCAGGTGTCCTAGATGCATTACACCATAACTGTATACTCACTGCTGTCATGTTTCCACCTAGGAGCCCAGGAGTGAGGTCGGGTCTGGGGTCTGTATTAGTTTAGGGGTCTGGTCTGGGATCTGTCTTACATTAGGGGTCTGGTCTGGTCTGGGGTTTGTATTACATTAGGGGGCTGGTCTGGAGTCTGTATTAGCTTAGGGGTCTGGTCTGCGGTCTGTATTAGTTTAGGGGTCTGGTCTGGGGTCTTTATTAGTTTTAGGGGTCTAGTCTGGGGTCTGTATTAGTTCAGGGGCCTGATCTGTGGTCTGAGTTAGTTTAGAGGGGGTCTGAATTAGTTTAGGGGTCTGGTCTGGGGTCTATATTAGTTTAGGGGTCTATGGTCTATATTAGTTTACGGGTCTGGTCTGGGGTCTGTATTAGTTTAGGGGTCTGGTCTGAGGTCTGTATTACATTGTGGGCCTGGTTTGGGGTCTGTTTCAGTTTAGGAGTCTGGTCTGGGGTCTGTATTAGTTTAGGGGTCTGGTCTGGGGTCTGTATTAGTTTAGGGGTCTGGTTTGGGGTCTATATTAGTTTTGAGGGCCTGATCTGTGGTCTGTATTAGTTTAGGGGCTTGGTCTAGGGTCTGTATTAGTTTAGGGGTCTGGTTTGGGGTCTTTATTAGTTTAGGGGTCTAGGCTCTGTATTAGTTTAGGGGTCTGGTTTGGGGTATTAGTTTAGGGGTCTGGTCTGGGGTCTGTATTACTTTAGGGGTCTGGTCTGGGGTCTGTATTAGTTTAGGGGTATGATCTGGGGTCTGTATTAGTTTAGGGCTCTGATCTGTGGTCTGTATTAGTTTAGGGGTCTGGGCTGGGGGCCTGTATTAGTTTAGGGGTCTGGTCTGGGGTCTGTATTAGTTTAGGGGTCTGGTCTGGGGTCTGTATGAGTTTAGGGGGTCATCATGTGCACTTCTTGTCCATGTAGATTGCCCTTCTGAATCTGATGTCCCTGATGAACATTAACCGTGCTTGTCCTCTTCTTCCAGGAATGAGTTCAGACCTTGGACTGATGTGAAACCTGTGAAACCTATAAAGGCCAGGCCTCAGTATCGCCCTCCGGAGGAGAAAGTGGTGCATGAAACCAGCTACAAAGCCACATTCAAGGGTGAATGCATCCAACCAACAGCCGGGGACAACAAGCTGACAGAGCGCCGGAGGATACGCAGTCTATACAGTGAGCCCCATAAAGAGTCCCCCAAGGTGAGGCGGCCATCTCCTTACATCCTTATATATATGTATATGCTTTCACAAATGTACACTGTAAATATCGCCATACAGTGCTCACCTGTTACAGTGCCTAAATAACGGCTTCATATGTACAAAGTATTCAGTGCTATACCCTGCACATGAAGTCATTTCTATTAAACTAATCCAGCTAAAGGGTGTGTATACTTTGGCAACAATAGGGGAGATTTATCAAACGTGGTGTAAAGTGAAACTGGCTCAGTTGCCCCTAGCAACCAATCAGATTCCACCTTTCATTTCTCACAGACTCTTTGGAAAATGAAAGGTGGAATCTGATTGGTTGCTTGGGGCAACTGAGCCAGTTTCACTTTATACCATGTTTAATGAATCTCCCCCAATGTTTTTTTCTTGTTCCAAAAAAATCTGAAATTAAAGCTGTCTCCATGGTAACAGACTACAAACAAAGCTGTTGTAGTCTGATCCTGCAGGTGAATGTTACTCTACCCCTCTGCCTAGGTTTGCTGCTAACCTACAATAGAAGATGAATAATATGAAGTAACACATGGTTGCAGGATCAGGTTTCCTTGAGCAGGGCATCATTGTACTTGTAGTTCTCCCCCTAGTTTGTTCATAGGCATTAATTTGAATGTCTTTGTGCCTCCTGTGACTACAGGAAGAAACAAATATTTGCTAGTCAGGTGCAGGTGCAGCAGAGCTGAGTTTGTCGGTTGTGTTCTTATTGGATTTGTAAGATGACGCTGTAAGATGAAGCCTTAGGATAGGTTCACACTACGGAACCCGAGTGGAGAATTTCCGCCGTATTCCCTAGCTCGTACACGTTCACAGCCGTCCGCCTCTCCGCCCATGCCATAGACACCATTCTATGCACGGGCGGATAGTGGAATAGGGCGGCCCATAGAATGGTGTCTATGAAGCTGGTGGAAAGGTGCGCTGCTGTGAATGGGTACAAGCTAAGGAATCCGAAGTAAATTCTCTGCTCGGGTTCCGTAGTGTGATAGGAGTTCTCATTTCCCTAGTCAAGCCAAGGATGACTAGAAAACTCCACCCCCTGGGGAGAGAAGGGTGGACTAAGCCTTTGCAGGGATTGGTGGACTTGAGTGACCTGTAGGAGTGTCATGTGACCAAATCTTTACTTCCTTACATGTGACCACTAGGTGCGACAAATACACAGCAGTTTTATCCCTCGCACTTGAAATATACCTCAATATAATGTAGCAGTGCTGAGTAAGTTGTAGGAGTATTTGCCAGGTGTAGTGCTCCTGTGTTTACCAGGTATAGCGGTGCTATGTCAGATGTAGCAGTGCTGAGTTAGTTGGTTTTGCCAGGTGTAGTGCTCCTGTGTTTACCAGGTATAGCGGTGCTATGTCAGATGTAGCAGTGCTGAGTTAGTTGGTTTTGCCAGGTGTAGTGCTCCTGTGTTTACCAGGTATAGCGGTGCTATGTCAGATGTAGCAGTGCCGAGTTAGTTGGTTTTGCCAGGTGTAGTGCTCCTGTGTTTGCCAGATATCTGTATATGTGTTTACCAGACCTGTACAGCATCACTATGCAATAATACACAAAAAGAGAGAGAACGGATGAGCGGATTGTGGAGTATGTTGTAATTATCTGTAAACTGGGTAAGTGCGGCCTGTCAGCCGGAGCCGCCGCGCCACTGTTATTACATATAGTCACATGGTGCCGAGGAGCCGCAGAGCATCACCAGGGCCCATGACCTTGTATGCAATGACCTTGTCTGTGCAGCCAGAAATAACATCCCCTTCTGTCTGCTGTATTACATATCTTTTTAACCCCTCAATAACCAGATGTTTTCTGCCTTTAGGGTGCGTTCACACGTAGAGGATCTGCAGCAGATTTGATGGCACAAATTTGAATCTGCAACTTTAAATCTGCTGCTGATCCTGTATGTGTGAACCCACCCTTAAGGAACATTTCACCATTAGTCTTTTTTGCTCTGCATTTTGCAAGACAGGTGAAAGCAATCTATTATTCCCTGTTATCAGCCCTTCCGCACCATAGATTATTGCTTGAAAAACTTACCTGACACTTTTCTTTTTAGTTTTACGTAAATCTATAATCCTTCAGTCCTTCCTGTAATAGAAATTGTCTTTCCATTGGCATCCTCCTGTTATAGCTATATACCGGAGTAGGGCTGGGCGGTATACCGCGAAAATACCGATACCGTCCCTGGTGTCGGTATCTGTGGTATTACCCCTCCCTCACCCCGCCACATCCTAGGCCCGCTTCCGTCCCCGCTCCTAACCTGCTTGGGTTCCAGGGTGCACATATACTATTGAGGCAGGGGTTCTCCCATCCCCTGCCCTGCAGAAGTCTGACAGCTCGCAGCAGCGCATCACCCCCCACCTCCGCACAGCCGCTGACCCGCTCCCCATACCGACCCTCCCGGCAGCCACCTCCCCCTTCCCCGCACAGCCGCTGACCCGCTCCCCATACCGACCCTCCCGGCAGCCACCTCCCCTTACCCCGGACAGCCGCTGACCCGCTCCACATATCCGCAGGGACCACGTGATGGATGGCGTCGCTGCACTGGAGCTGTATAGCGAGATGTGGGGTTGCAGTGCAGACCCCCGATCCCACTATACAGCTCCACCACCTGCAGCGACGCCGTCCATCACGCGGTCCCTGCGGCCTCCTCCTCCAGAGACCGGGGACCTGCGGGTGCGTTCGGCCTGGGGGGCCGGGTATGTGGAGCGGGTCAGCGACTGTCCAAGGTGGGGGGAGGTGGCTGCCGGGAGGGCCGCGTGTGTGCCCGTACTTAGCGGGGTGACAGGGCCGGAGGAGATACTGCCTCCCCCCCCTTTTGCCCAGATCAGCCCCTGTCCCCCCCTTCTGCCCAGATCAGCCCCTGCCGCCCCCCTTCTGCCCAGATCAGCCCCTGCCGCCCCCCCCCCCTTCTGCCCAGATCAGCCCCTGTCCCCCCCCTTCGCCCAGATCAGCCTCTGTCCCCCCCTTCTGCCCAGATCAGCCTCTGTCCCCCCTTCTGCCCAGATCAGCCCCTGACCCCCCTTCTGCCCAGATCAGCTCCTGACCCCCCTTCTGCCCAGATCAGCCCCTGACCCCCCTTCTGCCCAGATCAGCCCCTGACCCCCCCTTCTGCCCAGATCACCCCCAGCTTCTGCCCCCCTCTTCTGCCCAGATTACCCCCAGTTCTGCCCCCCTCTTCTGCCCAGTTATCGTTACCGCGGCTACATGTACGATTAATAGTGTAAAGCAGTGGGGAAGGACAGAGCAACCTAATCTATTGGAGTTACTGTGCAGTTACCTAATGGGGTAGAACTAAAATGCTCCAGAGCCGCACTCACTATTCTGCTGGTGGGATTACTGTGTACATACATTACATTACTGATCCTGAGTTACATCCTGTATTATACACCAGAGCTGCACTCACTATTCTGCTGGTGGGGTCACTGTGTACATACATTACATAACTGATCCAGAGTTACATCCTGGTTTATACTTCAGAGCTGCACTCACTATTCTGCTGGTGGGGTCACTGGATGCAGTAGTGGATACCATATGTCACGTGGCAAAGATCTGTACAGTCTGGCTGCTGTTGTTAGGAAGAGACATTTGTACTCACAGAAGAGTCTGCAGTTCTGGCACACAATACCCAGAGGGATTCATGCAGGAACAGATCACTGACATGGAAGACAATCAGCACCGTCTCAGATCAGAGGCATCATAAAACAACAGCAATGCCAGGGGGACCTTGAGCAGATTATGCAACCCTGGACTAGGAGAAGTTTGTAGATCATAAAACTTATCCTCGCAGAGGATACTGAAAAATGGGTATTAGTTTCGTTCAGCCTTAGGAAGTAATGGAGTCCACTGGAGTCACCAACACTTGACTTTATTTTATATTTAAGAGAGAACCCATCTCTTTACAATGGAAGCGAAATCTTCTCCTTGGCTTAACAATGTCGGGAGCCTAGATTGGGTCTTAGAACTTTCCCAATTTTTGCATACGTCTTCCTATATACTGTTACTCAACACACTTAGGAAAACTCACAGCTTAGTAGCAGGTTAAATAGTCTGACCAGCAGGAGCTGAACTAGAAGGCATGTGAACTGGCCAAGGGCCTGGCCCAGACTGGTTTAGACTAGTTAAGGTCCACTCCTTTACAGGAGCTGGAATGGGGACTGCTCTTATTGATTGAGAGGTATCATGTGACCAAAGCATTTTACTCCTCTAAATGTGACAGTAGAAATGTTAACCCTTGCACTGCCAACATATCTCGATGTAAGCTGTGTGACAAGTAAAGCAGCAGCACATAAGGTAATTTTCAGCCACACAACAACAATATACATTAAGCAGCTGGGAAACAGGTACTGGGACACTGCAGGGTCACACACATCTATTGCTTTTCCTACATGTACTCATCCTGAGTTAAGCACTCAGTTTGCAGATTTTTTATAGATCGTTGATCATTGATTATTGATTTTCGTGGAACACATTTGTGGTTGTCATAGATCCGTGTTGGGGCCCTGATCCATACTGCAGAAAATGGATCACTCATATCAATCAATAGGTTCATGCAAATTGCAGATAGTTACAATGTTTGAATAGGGTCTTACATCATGTATTATACTTCTGTGCTGCACTCACTATTCTGCTGGTGGGGTCACTGTGTACATACATTACATTACTGATCCTGAGTTACATCATGTATTATACGTCTGTGCTGCACTCACTATTCTGCTAGTGGGGTCACTGTGTACATACATTACATTACTGATCCTGAGTTACATTCTGTATTATACTCCAGAGCTGCACTCACTATTCTGCTGGTGGGGTCACTGTGTACATACAATACATTACTGATCCTGAGTTACATCATGTATTATACGTCTGTGCTGCACTCACTATTCTGCTAGTGGGGTCACTGTGTACATACATTACATTACTGATCCTGAGTTACATTCTGTATTATACTCCAGAGCTGCACTCACTATTCTGCTGGTGGGGTCACTGTGTACATACAATACATTACTGATCCTGAGTTACATCCTGTATTATACTCCAGAGCTGCACTCACTATTCTGCTGGTGGGGTTACTGTGTACATACATTACATTACTGATCCTGAGTTACATCCTGTAGTTCTTTTATTAGAAAAATAGAAAAATTTACAAATACATAAACCAAAATCAGGCATATCCAGCCATAACCAAAACAAATACAATACTAAACTTGTCTTGTCATGAAAAAAAAACACCCAATGTTTCAAAATTGTGAAATAAACAACAATATAATCGCATACACCTGCCTCACGTGGCCAGTCCAGCTTTATGTTTAAAATAGCTAAAATAGCTATTTTTCCCCTTTCCCTGGAGGAGGGAAAAAAAAAAAAAAAAAAAACACAAGCAAAACAAAAACGAACACTTCATAGCACACAGATTAAAGGCCACATAGGGCCAAATGCCATATATACGATGAAAAAGCTGAACTTAAAGTTGTCCCAGCTGGGATATAACCAAAGAAAAATAACACATATACCTTAGCCTGCTTACCCCTAATCCCACCAACAACCCTCCTACACACACATGCACACCAACGTGTTTCACCCCTGAACCCCCCACACCACCACCAAACACACAGCCCCCCCAACCCCATACACACACACTAGATAACTTCAGATATAAATCTAATCACCTAACTAAAACTAACCTAAGAAAACAAGATAGCATAAAAAAAAAAAAAAAACATCAGTACTACTACCTTCGTCATCATCATTAATAGAAATAATAAAAGAGATAAAAAAACTCCCAAATCAACTGAAGAACAACAGGTCCGGCTGCCTTATATCTTAGGATCAAAGAGAAAGCAAAGCACAATTGATGCAAATAATAATAACAATGCAATGACCATGTGAAATATTAGCCTGTCTATCACACTACCTACACGCCCCATCACCCTCACCCCAAATCTAGACATAAGTCTAGGTCCGTAAGTTCACTCCTGTCCCTCATTGACCCATGTCAGAACCATCAAGTAACCGTCCTGTGCATGAGCCTCAAGTTCTTGGAGTCTGCAGAGTTAGTCCGGATATAGCTCCGGCTCCATCCGCTCACGCCAGGAAAACACACGATCCAAACCCCCATCACCCACCCAACCTATTCTATACCCCAGAATGTATCACATTTTCCACCAAACTACCTAAACATATAGTGTAACACAAAACATAACAATATGACCCAAGTTCGGTAGCCTGTAAGCCCTTTACCATTTATAACCTGATAGAAAACCAAAACAAAAAGCTAACGTGTCATGCACAGCCCCCCACCGGGATCGGGGGATGGCAGACCGGGTACCATAACAATTTATAACCTATCCCTGACTATTCTCCCTACCCTCTCCCTAATACTATCCCTAAATATTAATCTAACCCTCACACTCTCCCTACTGCTGTCCCTATCTACACTGTCCCTAACCAGAATTATGGTACCTCACCCAGTGGGCTCAATACCTAGGGCACAGAAAAGGAAAAACCTCTCCACAGGAGAGAATCCCTACTGGTACCCAGCCTGCCATACTCCAAAGACCTGATCTTCCTAAGGTCACCAGTGATGTTCCTACAGACCTCCACCTCGGAGAGGACTCTACGCTGTGTAGATACTAGACACCGTGCGTTCCACGTGTGGTACCTAACCACTAAACTGACTAAGAATAACGTGCATCGATCTCAGCCACCCAGGTTCCTGAATGCCCCATAAGCCCACTCCGGATAGGTGAGACTGACCAACTGACTCCAACCTATGGAGGCGCCCACCCTGGTGTAAACCCCCTATATTGATGGGACAATGAAGCAGGAAATGATCCATGCTTTCCAGCGTATTCCCACACTCCTCTCGGGGACACCCCCGATCATCGGAGCTCCTGCACTTCAAGTTGTCCCTTACATATAGCTTCCCCTGGAAGCAGCGCCAGGCCAAATCCCAAAACTTCTGAGGGATCCGTTTCGAGTTTAAAAGACTAAGCCCAACCTCGAGATCCTGGCCTGGGTAATCCCTGAGCGCCAAGGGCTTCTGGAAATGGGTCAACAGAACCCTTTGGTCAAAAAATTTCCTCGACTGAGTCCTGATCTCCCACATTCCCAGACCCCATCGGCGTATCATCTTCAGAGTCGGGGTAGCGTAAGCCGGAAGATATCCATGGGGCGTACGAAGGTCCTTCACTCGCCCTCCTGTCTCCCATTCCTGGAAGAAAGGCCGAAACCATTCCCTGCAGGAGAGTACCCACGGAGGAGCCCTCTCTTTCCAGAGGTTTGCGATGTTAGCTTTCAAGAAGGTGTTCACTAAGAACACCACAGGGTTCACCATAGACAAACCCCCAAGTCTCCTCGTGCGGTACGTAACCTCTCTCTTGACCAGGTTCAGCCTATTCCCCCATAACAGCTGGAAGAACAGGCTGTAGATCCTAGTATAGGAAGCCTCTGGCAAGATACATACACTGCCCAGGTAGATGAACAAAGGGAGCAGGTACGATTTGATCAGGTATAGCCTTTCCCTGAGGGTCAAAGACTAACCCTTCCACTGGTCCACCTTCTGAGCGGCATTCTGGAGCCTACCATCCCAGTTTTTAGTGGGGTAATCACCCTGGCCGAAAGTAATGCCTAGGATTTTTGCCGAGTCTTGGGGCCCTGGAAGGGTGTCCGGGAGATCAAACTCGGGATCTTCCCCTCCCAGCCAGAGACTTTCACACTTATCCGGGTTGATGCTGGACCCAGATGCCTCTGAGTAGCGGTCCACCTCCGACATCACCACATCTGCCTCCCCTCTCGAGGACACAAAGATAGTGACATCATCAGCGTACGCTACCACTCTCAGGGTGGCTTCTGGCCCCTCCAGGCTCATCCCGACCCCTGCCAATGGTCCACAACCAACCCTCCTAAGGAAAGGGTCGATCGCAAACACATACAACAGTGGGCTCAAAGGACAGCCCTGGCGAACACCAGACCCAACCTCAAAAGAGCGGCCAGACCAACCGTTCACCAGCGGGAAACTCTCTGCCCCTGCATACAAGATCTTAAGCCAATTGACAAAAGTATCTGGTAGGCCAGAGGTACTCATGGTTCACCCTATCAAATGCTTTGGCCTGATCCAGGGACAGCAAGTACCCCTTCCAAAGACCCGCACTACTCCGCTCCACTGCTTTCCTGACACTAAGGACAGCACTTAAGGTGCTTCGGCCTAGAACAGAGCAGTGCTGAGCCCTGGAAAGGAGCCGGGGTGCTAACTTCACCAGCCGATTAAACAGTATCTTTGCCAGAATCTTCCTGTCCGTATTGAGAAGAGCTATGGGCCTCCAATTCTCAATACGGCTCGAATCTTTACCCTTTGACAGAAGAATCAGGGCTGACCTCCTCATTGACCTCGACAGAGTGCCCGAGGAAAGACACTCATTGAAGACCTCGGCCAAGAGAGGAACCAAGAGGTCCCTGAAGGTCTTATACCACTCAGATGTTAAGCCATCTGGACCTGGCGACTTCTTCAGGGCAAGCCCTTCAATCGCCAGTCTAACTTCCTCTTCCCTGATCTCTTCTGCCAAAACATCAAGAGAGGGGTCTACCCCTGGCTCAGGAATGGCGTCAGCCAGGAAACCCGACATCACAATCCGATCTAGATCCTTCCTCCCCAAGAGGTGTGAGTAAAAGGATCTGACGACCTCCAGGATCCCTGATCTGGACTGGTTCAGAGATCCCGTACTATGAACCAGTCCAGTCACGATCTTACTATTCACTGACATCTTACAGTTTCTGTAGGGGTCGGAAGAGCAGTACCTCCCGAAATCCCTCTCAAAAACTAAAGATGCGTGCCTATCATACTGACACCTCATGAGCAAGGCTTTCATTCTGGAGATCTCCTCTCTACTACCTCCAGTCGAGACGAGATGCTCGAGTTTCCTCCTCAGGCCCTGATACACACGATACCTATTCAGGGACCTGAGGCTTGAGAGCTGGCGGAAGAACCTCGCAACCCGCTTCTTGAATATCTCCCACCACTCTGACTTACTACTACATAGGCCCAGTAAAGGTACCTGACTCTGAAGAAAACCCTCAAAGGATTGTCTTACCTCTGCTTCTTCCAGGAGGGACGAATTCAGCCTCCAGTAGCCTCTACCCATCCGGGGGGTCTCTGAAACATTCAGGGAAAACAAAATTAGACAGTGGTCGGAGAACTCCACCTCAACCACGGACACTGCGGAAGAGACGGCTTCCTCCTTTAAATAAAACCTGTCCAATCTAGACCTGCAGCTACCTCGATGATAGGTGAAACCCGCGTGGCCAGAGGGGGTCCGGATGTGGGCATCCTTTAGGCGAGCTTCCCTAACTATGCTAATCAGTGCCATGCTATCATAAGCCAGCTTGTCTTTGGCGCCTCTCCTGTCCTGAGACCTCGTAATAGTATTGAAGTCTCCACCAAAGACCACCTGCCGACTCGTAAAAAGAAAGGGCTTAATCCTCATGAAGAGGCTTTTACGGTCCCACTTAGTTTGTGGGGCATAGATGTTAATGAGCCGGAGCTCTTGCCCCTTCATGAGGACATCCAAGATCAGGCACCTCCCCATTTCCAACTCGATAACCTGTCTGCATTCTACAGGAGCGGTAAAAACGACCGCCACCCCACTATACGGCTCAGCCGCAAGAGACCAGTGTGAAGGCCCATGCCTCCACTCTCTCTTGGCTTTTATTAGAGAGGCTAGATCTGTCAACCTGGTCTCCTGCAAAAACAAAATGTCGGCGTTAATACGACCGAGAAAATCAAAGGCTGCGAATCTAGCAATATCAGACTTAATGCTGGCACAGTTAATAGATGCCAGCGTCAATGGGGTTAGTGCCGCCATCATGGGTGATCGAGTTAGACGGCCAACTTAACATTTTACTTTTTCTCTTTCTTTTTCTTCCCTTCCTCATGTTCTGAAGAGGAAGACTTACTTTCTTTACACCTTTTTTTTTAGAAGTAGACAAATCCATATCACACTCATCTCCACCTGACTCCAGGTTTTCCCCACCCCCTGAAGTACATGGTTCAGCAGGACGAGGCTCGGTGCCCCCTGGAGGCTTCTTTGCCCGTGATACTTCACCCTCGGTCTCCCTGTCTGAAGAGGAGGGAGAGATGTTTTTAAGGGATTGGTATCGATTTGACAGGTCAACCAGAGGGGGGTTGGTCGGGCTTCCTTTTGGTACCTGGCCCACAACTCGAGAAGAGGAGGACTTCACCCTCCCACTCCTTCTTCTCCGGTTGCCTTTTCTACATTTTTTATCTTGCCACCTTTCTTCTTCCTCACCAAAACTTTCATATTGGGAAGATTCTGAAGAAGTGGCTACTTCGTGTTCCTCTCTACGAAGCCTCACAACCTCTTCATTCAACTCATCCTCCCCCAGGGCCTCAGCCACACCAGAGCCTGCCTCAGGAGTAGGACCAGGTGCTATTCCTGCCACCTGGGAATCCTCCAGTTCCCTACTCCTTCGGCGTTTCTCCTCCCGCCTAAGCTTGGAGGGGCTCTTTCCTTTGTTCTTTTCTTTCCTCACTGGCCCTGTTGCCCCTTCACCTCTGCTTGTACCCTCCCCAGCCAAGGCAACCTTATGGCTCTCCCTAGCTGGAGCGGCCGCTGCATTGGCAAAGGAGCGGGGACAACGGCTGAATGGGTGACCAAGGTCACCACACAGGTGACACCTAATCCGCCCACAGGATGCGGCTAGATGATCTGTCCCCCCACACAGTGCACACACCTGTTTGGTGCAATTTGCACTAAAATGTGTGGGGTCACTGCACCTGTGGCAAACCTTAGGCTGTCCCTGGTAAAAGATCTGGATGCGATCGCATCCAAGGAAGGCAGCAGATGGTATGTGAGCAACCGTATTACCTGTACGTCTTAGTTTGACAGAAAACGTTCAGGCCCCAGACCAGATACCATGTTCATCAAAATCCTTTTTGGGCATGTCTGTCACATCCCCAAAGCGACCAAGCCAGGTCATGATATCATAGCAAGAAAGCGATTCGTTACGGGTTAGAACTATCACTTTCTTGACCGCACTCTGACG
This sequence comes from Dendropsophus ebraccatus, assembly GCF_027789765.1. Lineage (NCBI taxonomy): Eukaryota > Metazoa > Chordata > Amphibia > Anura > Hylidae > Dendropsophus > Dendropsophus ebraccatus. The sequence goes on from NC_091458.1 coordinate 15,342,616, forward strand.
GGATATCGCCTTTACGGTAAAACCCGCCAGCCAGGCGCGTCTTTCACCAGCTCATAATTTGACCAGAAGAGTTCTAGACCCTCTGGCCGTATGAAACTGATGTCAAACTCAGACAGGCCGTAGGGGTGGATCAGGGCATAGATGTCGCTTGCCCTGAAATCCATCTGAAAGAGAAGCTCCACAACTTTTGCCCGCGATGGGCACGCATCACTGCCTCTCCATATCAGACGGACCACATTCCTACGACCATTGTCCTGCCCGGGTGTCGGAAGGGACCAGACCACCTCCCCATTGTTCTCTCGGAAGGCTCCCAGACCATGTCTCTCTATCCAGAAAGACAAGTCGACCTCCCTCCCCTCTACCTGGATTGACCTGTCACCCTTCCGTAATGCCTCCAGGAGGCGTCGTTGCAAGTCACCAACCCCTGAGTCAGCTGGAGATGAGGATCGCCTTGGTCCCCCAGCAGCAATGCTAGCATAGCACCTTGGGGGAGCAGCCACCACTGGGGGGGCAGCCGGATCACCACCCGCCCTTTGCTCAACATTACAAATACCATCATTTTTATTAATGTTAGCAGGTATCTCAACAGGTTGTACAGACTGAACAACATTAACCCCTTCTGTGCTGGACTGGCCTATACCAAATTTCAACAATGCAGGTTTTATCACATGTGACCTTTTTACCCTAGCGCCAGCATCATTGGTATCATTGGGCACAGGTGAATTTTTTGGCGCAGCTAGACCTTTAGGAGCCCGCGATGAATCCACCCTACTTTTTGCATTGCCCTCAACCTCAGCTTCTATTGCGCATATGGCCTCCATCATTACAGTATCAATAGCATCACCAACATCAGTTCTCATATCTGTTGTTATACTGTCCACATGGCTGGATCCCTTCATTTGTGCCGGTGTTTCCTGGCATAGAGGACGTCTTGCTCTACCACCGGAAGCCACATCACCAAGCCCAAGCATGGCGAGCAAGGTGTGACGCAGCCTCCGGCAGTGACAGACCCGTGACTGGAAGCGACCCCGCGTCACCTCCACTCTGCAGCCGGACACTCCCCCCGTCCACAGGGGAGCGCCCTGCAGTGCAGGCACCTGATGGACTCACGCTCACACTGTCTGGCCCCTGTCCTTCCTTACTGACACCACTCCCGCTACTGACACAAGCAGCAGTGGTATTCGCCGCCATCTTGTCCCGTACACTCTCCCCTCCTCGCTGGCCCCGTTCCACATCAGAAACGGGGACTGGCAGTGCTGAGGGGGTAGCAGCCTGGACTGACCTTTCAGCCGACCCAGACTGCTGGAATGAAGTAAAGACAAAGCTTACTTGCTCTTTTTTCTTCTTTTGGGGCTTCCCCTTTTTCTCTTTCACAGGAACATCCTCTCCAAGGTCATCACCAAAGGTAAAATGCTGCATCCTCACAGGGGATTCCTGCATCTCTATGGCCTTTAACAGTCCACCACCATAACCATCACCACCATCATCATCAGTCACTGGTAGTGCTACTTGTGCTGCTTGTATAATGTCACTTTCCTGGGTGGTTTGGGCATTTTGGGGTGCACTTTGGGTGACATCTGGGGGATCTAACATTACCGCACACTCCTCTTTAACACTCTCCACCACTTCTTTAGCCTCCACAGCCTCCAACTCCTCTTCATCACTACAACTCTCCCCATCCGCAGAACTATCACCCCCATCTTTTGCTCTGCTCTCAGTAGGGGATTTCATTTGAGCAAAGCGATCATCGTTCAGCAGTTTCTCCCGGAAGAGATCGCTCCCCTCCAGGATAGCCATTCTCTCCAACTCAATCGCTGCTATTTCAGATTTTAGAGTTTTTACCTTGGCTGAGATCTCTGGCTTCTTCTTCTTGGAGGCCGTATCAGCCTGGAACTTGGCAAATTTCAGGTCTTCACGTAGAACCTTGAGTTGCTTCCCAAGGCGCTCATAATCCGCAAATTTAGCTGTAATCCTTGAGCAGTATGTAGCTGCCGACTCCTTGGGTCCTCGCTCACCCCACAGCTCAGCTGGCTGGCTCCTGGATGCTGCTGGAGCCATCTTGCCTCCTGCCTTGCTTGTGGCCTTTTTCCCACTTTGAGCCTTGCGGCTCTCTGCCCTCACTGGGGGAGCTGGGGACACATCACTGCGGACCCTGCTGGATCTCCTCACACCGCTTGGAGGAGCGCTGGCCGGTAGCTTTTTCTGTCCACCCCCCGCCGGCCTGGTTCGGGAAGTGGAAGCCCGGGACTCCCGGGGCTCCATGCTGAAAGCCCTGCCCAGGAGACTGCCACCCTCCTGGGAAAGGCAGGTGGAAATTCAGCCTCTCTCTTGCTGGAAGTCTGGAGGTATCAGGAGCTCAAACACACACACAGAAACACCTGGTGACCACACCCTCCAATCCACCAGTCTACTCCAGAGCTGCACTCACTATTCTGCTGGAGAGGTCACTGTGTACAAACATTACATTACTGGTCCTGTACTGATCCTGAGTTACATCATGTATTATACTCCAGAGCTGCACTCACTACACAGAGTTTCAGAGCTGAAATCTCCCAGACATTGAGATGCAGCAAGCTCGCTCTGGTGATCTGTAATATGGTCTTTGCACCAGGTACTACAATAATCTATACATAAAACATACTGCCATCCCTATAAGATCTCAGGTTAGTTATCAGGGAGTTGTTTGGCCTCATGCTTGCTGACTGTTTCCACTAACAAGTGGCAGATTTGCACATGCAGCTCTGAAGCATAGACCATTGATTGTAACAGGATCCCAGTAGTAGGGGGCTGACTTTCCATTGTTGTGTATCTGTGCTGGGCTGGTCAGGGCCATTATTACTATGGTACTGTATACTGTCAGCCTCCACACCTGTATCCTGTTGTTGGCTTGTGGCACCGCTCATGGGCTGGCTGGGTGTGGGCTGCAGTTTCACATTGTCACCGCACACACAATAGGTCTGCAGAGAGCTGTAAATGAGCTGGATGGGGGACGCAATGATCTGTCATGGCCGACAGCTTATTTCTATTCATTTTCCTGTGCGGTCTCATGGGAGGCTCAGGACTCTGCCCTCCACTATGCTGTACACTGCAGCACCTTCCCAGCTACTATCAGGGACTCCAACTTAGCAGCACTGTCTGTTAAAATATGTGGTCCTCTGAAATCAATCTGCTATTGTGGTGGGGAACTGATGGATGTTATCATTGACTCTGTACAGCTCAGCCACAGGTGGTATAGTCGCGACGCCAGTGCTAGTCCAGGACCCAGGTGTGATGCTGGTACCTGCTTTATGTGGTGGCTGACTGTACTCCCCAGAAATGGTTGGTAACCTGCCGAGCTGTGATGGTTCCCTTAGGCTCTAGTCACGGTAGAGTGGCAACTGACCCACCCAAACTATCGGTACCGCCACCCACAGAAAGGAGGAAAATATCCCAAGGTGTGCGGCTAGTGTGTATAGGTGCTGGTGCGGAGGAAAGGATGACTGAGTCCCAGTGATAGAAAAATATAACAGCTTTACTGTGCAGTCTCTTAGAAATACAGTACACTTTGACAGCAAATAGATAATTCTTCACACGGACTACAGTGCTTGAACTGATTTGTGCTGCGGAGATACTTGAAAGAGTAGAGTAGAGGTAGTTGTAGCAGTGCTTGAAGAGTTGAAAGTAGAGTAGAGTAGCGTAGAGGGGAGGAGTTTGTCCAGGGAGTCCCAACCTAATTTACTCTGCTGGAACTTGAGAGAATACTTTAAAGTGAGAAATTTACTTGTATCCGTGTATAGACTTTGGTCTGACCACCTTCTGCCCTACAGTATTGAGTGACTCGTCCTCCTAGGGTGATAAGGCCCCAGCCTTGGTTACCTGGGTAAAGATAAGCTCCTGGGGATGTCCCAGTTGCCTGCACTGCAAGATAGAATACGTAGACCCTGCGGTAGCTTTGTCCTATCCAGGCTAGTTCCTCTTGTGTATCAGTATACTGCCCTGCACTTTTTAGACTGGTTCACAGCGTGGGCTAGGATGTTTCCAGACTCTTTTCCCTCTGTAGTGCTTAGCACTGCATAGTAGATATAGTATAAGTACTGAAAGAACTAAGGGGGAGATTTATCAAACTGGTGTAAAGTAGAATTGTCTTAGTTACCCCTAGCAACCAATCAGATTCCACCTTTCATTTTCCAAAGAATCTTTGAGGAATGAAAAGTGAAATCTGATTGGTTGCTAGCCCCTAGCCCCCTAAGTTGCCCCAACTTAGACAATTCCACTTTACACCAGTTTTATAAATCTCCACCAAAGTGTCTCTAGATGCATAGGCTAGACCAACTGAACGGAACTGAACTGACTTGTCCCACGAGGCTAACTAACTACTCCCACAGGGCCTCTGTGTGTGTGTGTGTGAAGAGCAAGGATAGGTAGAAGAAAAAAGACCATCTCCTATAGGCCAGCACCAAACACATGATAGAACAATAACAGTAACCCTTTCATAGCTTCAGCTGTGCAATACATAAAAGCATACATAAAAAACATCGACATCTAGTGGTGAAACTAAAGAATACTACCTTCATCACCACTGAACCTGGAGAGAGAACTTTATGACAGGTGCCTTGGGCACTTAACAGTGGGACACAACACTATCTCATTAAAGGCTTAGATACCTGCTCCATACTTTACACCACAGCTCTGATCCACTAGCTGCAATGAGTAACTCCAGCTCAGCTACTTTGTCTTTTGGCATCTAAGATAGTCTGAAATCCACCATCACAGGCTCATCATGTCATTGCTGTGTTCTCTTCTGTGCTGTACACTGCAGCTCTGCTCCATGCTATGATCACTGACTCCATTGTCTATGGGAGCCTTAGGGAGTATACAGCCACTTCCATAAGGTCATGGCTATGAGTTACATTGCCTATTGAAGGCTTTGGTAGTCTGAAATCCATCTTCTACAGCTCTAGTCCTTTAGGTCATGGTTATAAGTTACATTACCTAGTCTCATCAACTGGTGCCAGAAAGTGAAATTTTTTTGGGGGGGGGAACTACCCTTTTAATTTGTGTGTACAGGACTAATGGAGGACTATCAGTCCTTGCATGGAATTGTCTATATCTATAAGTGATCTTGTTGACACCATGTATACATATCTATGAATTATGCTTTTGCCTTGTACCTTCTTCTAAAATTCTATTTTCCGCCTCTTCCGTGTGTGTCTGTGTCTGTCGTCCTCCATGTTTTTCTGTGCGTCTGTCTCCGTCCAGGTGGAGAAGCCCAGCGTCCAGCCTTCCAAACCAAAAAAGACAACCACGCCAAGCCATAAACCGGTGAAAAAGGCCAAAGACAAGCAGATCACTCCCGGACGAGCCTCCAAAAAGAAGGCCCCCGAGACCGGCTCCACCCCCGCCACCGCCAAACCCGAGGACAACAAGGAGAAGAGCAAAGAGATGAACAATAAACTGGCCGAAGCTAAAGAGTAATTTCAAAACAAAAATGAAAAAGCACTTATTCTATTATTATATGATTATTATTATTATTATTATATGATGATTATGGTTATTCTTATTGTATTATTTTTACTACCGAGGCCACCGGATAATGTTAGTGACAATGAAATTGCTTATGCGTTCTGATTGTATCCTAGACTTTGCGTCCTCTCACTCCCGCCACACTCTGACGACACTCAAACGATTTTTTTTTTATATAATTTCGTTTTTTTGTTTTGTTTTTTTTTTATTTGCGTACGGTCCGAAAATTTTTATGTGAGAATGATCCAAATCTATAAGTGTTCACGGTGCTATCAAGAGAATGTACTGCTCCACGTGATCGCCTGGCCTCCTGTGATGCCCCTATACTCTTCTATGTGGTGTAACGTGACCAGTGGTTGAAAGTTCATAGTTAGCGTCAATGTGGTAGGACCCAGGGTGAACAAGTAGGCGCATTTATGTCGTGGGGTGGGGGCGGGGGAAAATGTACGTACAGGGAAAGAAATTCCCATTAACCACATCCCATAGGTGCTTCGTAGACTTTATAATTGGAAATGGCCCATAGGAAAAAAAAAACACTGCCAAATTAGAGTGTAAGCTCTTAGGCCCATAGATCCTCAATATACTTATTATAACAGATATAGAATATTGCTTATCGTAGTGCAGGCATAACCATATGACCATATAACTTATATTTTGATACCTTTATCAGAAATCTATAAATTTTTTTTTCATTTTCTGATTCCTGCAGATTTAAATAGAATGAATATCTTAACTGCCAATAGTCATAAAGAGAAAATCTGGACTTTTAAGCCCCGCCCAGGGTGGAGTTTACATAAACCCCGCCCCTTCTCAGGATCTTCCCCCCTGAAATCGGGACAGTTGGCAAGTTTGAAATGTATCAGTTGTAACTGGCAGTTAGGATCATCTCATATCTTTTCAGGTTGCCTAGCAACCAGTTATCTTCCTGTTCGGGTGATCACTTCCTGCCATCACAGGAAGTTCTATCTGATTTACAGTGCTAGGCCCCTCCCACTCCGATAACAGGAAGCAGAAGAAGGCAGCATAAGGAACCAAGGAGCTTCAGGGTATAGAACCAGCAAAGAAGAATAGTGATCAAAATTCAGTGATTTTCAGCCACAACTTTAATATGCTATATAAACTACAACTCCCATCATGCACTGGCAGCTGTTCAGATGATACGATATCTTGGCTGACTAGCACTCGAAGAATCCATGCGATTACGTTTTTTTTAATGCCGATTTGGGGCAGTAACCCTAAGATTTCCCACTATCCTGCCCTATGTACCCAAGCCAGGGACTGGTCATGCCCCTCTGTCCGCCATGTTCACCCGAGACCTTTGGAGAACCTATCTGAGAATATTTGTTGTTGTGTCATTGAGGGTATGAAGCTTGTTCCCGCTCCTCACCATCCGTCACGTTTCAATGGTTTCCTACCTGTACAATGTAATGCTTGCTGAGAAATGACTGCAAATCAATAAAAAAAGGAGAAATTCAGTCTTGCTGATTGTTTCCAGCTTGAACTCCTAATCCGTAACGTAATATTCATCTAAATTGTATGATTTATGGGATGGAACGGGGTGACCACAGGGCAGAGTCTGTCTGGGAAGCTGATGTACAACTACAAGTCTTCATGTGAGCCATTCTGCTCAGATTGCTGAGATTTGTAGTTCAACACCAATCACTCACCGAAAGGTTGTAAGACATTCTATAGAAGTAGAAAGTAACAGAAGAAAGAACAGCGCCCCCTTCTAAGACATCAGATATTGTGGGAGATAAGTAATCCATCTTGGCTATCACATAGGCTGGGCTCTCCTGTATTACTTCTATAGTAAGACAAACTGTGGTGTAGATGGTGTCAGTGAATGATGGGACTTGTAGTCCAGCAGCAACAATCACATCAACAACAGACGATAACCTTCATAATACGACACTAATCAGATTTATATCTATTTGTATAACTTCTTCATATGTTATAACAATCTACATCTATCTATTATCTATCTCCTATCTATCTCCTATCTATCTATCTATCTATCTATCTATCTATCTATCTATCTATCTCCTATCTATCTATCTATCTCCTATCTATCTATCTATTATCTATCTATCTATCTCCTATCTATCTATCTATCTATCTATCTATCTATCTATCTATCTATCTCCTATCTATCTCTTATCTATCTATCTATCTATCTATCTATCTATCTATCTATGTCCTATCTATCTCCTATCTATCTATCTATCTATCTATCTGTCTCCTATCTATCTATCTATTATCTATCTATCTATCTATCTATCTCCTATCTATCTCATATCTATCACCTATCTATCTATCTATCTATCTATCTCTCTCTCTCTCTCTCTCTCTATCTATCTATCTCATATCTATCTATCTATCTCATATCTATCTATCTCATATCTATCTCCTATCTATCTATCTATCTATCTATCTATCTCATATCTATCTATCTATCTATCTATCTCCTATCTATCTATCTATCTATCTATCTATCTATCTATCTATCTATCATCTATCTATCTATCTATCTATCTATCTATCTATCTATCTATCTCCTATCTATCTATCTATCTATCTATCTATCTATCTATCTATCTATCTATCTCCTACCTATCTATCTATCTCATATCTATCTCCTATCTATCTATCTATCTATCTATCTATCTATCTATCTATCTCCTATCTATCTATCTATCTATCTATCTATTCTGTATATTCCTTGAAAATAAAATAAGCCCATGAACACTCTTTTGGCTACATTTGTCGCTCCTACCAGCACTGAGGCCGCCACCATTCATCATGTTGGTTGGCATAGCAACCAGTGTGCACAGGGAGCAGAGATCAGTGGGGAAATCTCTTTATGGCGCTGCAATGCATTGTTCTGTAAGTGATGCTGCTGCTCAGGGGGTGATGGGCACCAGACATGTTCACCTACACAAGACTCTATGAGAATTTACCAGGCTCCATATCAGGGAGGACACGTATTTCACTGTTGCAATAAATTGATCCAAATTAATTAAAGATGGTGAAATATATAAACATGAGGCCAGCATTCCTGGTGAATGGGGTCCTGTACAGGTGAAGGGGGCGCTGATGCATCATCTGGGAATACACCCTCAAGTCGTAACAATGGGAGCAGCAAAAGACTAGTACTGCACACTATGTATAACACCAATACTGTCACTATATCAGAATAAAGCACTCAGTACATCAATAGCTACATGGAGTCACTGTGTAAAATATAGTACAAAACTGATTGCACAATACTGATCCTGAGTTACATCCTGTATTATACCCCAGAGCTGCACTCACTATTCTGCTGGTGGGGTCACTGTGTACATACATTACATTACTGATCCTGAATTACATCCTGTGTTATACCCCAGAGCTGTGCTCACTATTCTGCTGGTGGGGTCACTGTGTACATACATTACATTACTGATCCTGAATTACATCCTGTGTTATACCCCAGAGCTGTGCTCACTATTCTGCTGGTGGGGTCACTGTGTACATACATTACATTACTGATCCTGAGTTACATCCTGTAGATCTTTTATTTAAAAAATATAAAACATAACAACAAACCAACAATATAAATAACACAACTGTACAATATATACAAATCCATAAAAGTCCATAAACGTATTGACTGGTCCAGCCTCACACTCACCAAACGCACCGCTGTATTATCCCTCACACGTGCAAACTAGATTTCCCCAAACTTAACAATAACTAACATAACTATACTCCATACTAACCCCTTGGTCTGGTTGCGTTTCACAAAAATTAAGTAAAGATATACAAATAAATACATAAATGAATATATACATAGATCCCTACACCAAACACCAAAACATTTTTATAATTTTTTTTTTTGGCCCTGAGCTGGTCCCGCATCCCATGCCCCCAGTACATGATCACGGACGTCCATGAACCAGCCCAGGATTTTATGTTTATACAAAAGTCCAAAGAAACCCCCTCCCCCATATAACCCACAACCCAACACTAAACCCCAACCCGAGGTGGAGATCAACACAAAAATATGCAAACTAAATATACAAATATACACACTAATAATATACACACATATACACAGCAAACCATAGTGGGGCTTCTCACCCCCACACACAGCCTGAAAGCCCAAGTTCAGTACCTGCAAGCCTTATACTCCTATACAGCTACAACACAAAACAAATATCCTGTATTATACTCCAGAGCTGCACTCACTATTCTGCTGGTGAGGTCACTGTGTACATACATTACATTACTGATCCTGAGTTACATCCTGTATTTCTTTTATTAAAATTTTAAACATAACAATAAATAAATACAGAAATAACACCCCATATACCATATCTGACCAGAACAAGACAATAAATAGAAAAATGAAACCATAACATAAAGCACCGGTCCATCCCCGCACTCATTCCTCCACACAGACAACCCATATACCTATATACAATATATACACCCATATCAAGCCGAAACTGAACCATCATCATCTGAAGCTGAGTTCTCGGATACGGAGCATCAAACAAACCGTGGACGCATAAGGGGCCGGGGTTCGGGAAGAGGAAGACCCCGAGGTCGTGGAAGAGGAAGAGGACAAGGTTTTTTAGACGGGACTCCATCGATGTCCCAGTATGTTCTGAGAGAGCGCAAATAGTGGAGCAAGAAAGGAATACTGACACATTGCAAATAATAAACCTAACACAAAAAATACTGACTGAAACAGAAATGCAGGTCCTTGCAAAAGGTCTATCCTACGTCCCCACAACTAAATACAATGCCTTTATGTGGGTCAAAGATCTTAATATGTTTTCCAGGAATTTAAAGTGGAAGAGATACTTTGAAATAAGAAATAAAAAAACAAGTCTGGAACTAGGTCTGGCAGAGGAAGATATTAATGTCTATAGAGATATGATGGAACTGACTCATACAGCCAATAAAGTAGAAGGTGAAGGTCCCTTCACGAATCTCAAGCCTGTCAATATGAAAACACCACCAATTGGTGATTATAGTTATATTGACACTTTTGTAGAAGTAGTAACAAAAGAGCTTAGACAACTTGAGGAAAAGAACGTTAAAATACAAAACCTATCGGCTCTGGAAAGAGAGGCATTACTTGAACTTGAGCGCAATTCCTCCCTGGTCATTAAGCCCTCTGACAAGGGGGGTAATATTGTGTTGATGACCAGGGAGGAATATGACGCCATGTGTCTTAACCTACTGAATGATAAAAACTGCTATAAAAAATTGAGATCGGATCCAACATCTTTGTACAAGGAAAAACTTAATACCATACTTGAACAAGCCAGACAGAAAAAACTTATTGATGAAAATGAATTCAAGTATCTCAAAACCGATAACCCTAAGATTGCTAGTTTTTATAGCATTCCTAAAATTCATAAGGGATACCCCCCCCTTAGAGGGCGCCCTATAGTGGCGGGGATAGATAATATCACCCAGAATGCCAGCCAATATGTTGATGTCATACTGAGACCGTTTGTGGAATCACTACCCTCTTATATAAGGGACACTACTGATGTACTCAGAAGAATTGAGGGAATACAAGTGGATGAAGGAGTGTATTTGGCCTCACTGGATGTTGAGGCGTTGTACTCCTCCATTCCACATGAAGGGGGAAAGCAGGCTGTACAATTCTTTTTGAACTCCAGAGGCACACAATATACGGCCCACAATGAATTTGTATGTGAACTATTAGACTTCATACTCACCAGCAATTATTTCCTCTTCGGAGACGACCTGTTCCACCAGCAGCGGGGTACAGCAATGGGGAGTCCCTGCGCCCCAACTTATGCCAATCTGTACCTTGGCTGCTGGGAGGATCGGGTCGTCTTCGGAGAGGAACTGCAGGAGTGGTCGTGTCATATAGGCCTTTGGGTAAGATTTATAGACGACGTCCTGCTGATATGGACGTCCACTGTTGAGAAATTCTGTGAATTTGTGGAACGCCTGAATGTGAATCAACTAGGGCTCAGATTTACCCAGACAATAAGTGAAAGAGAGGTAATCTTTCTAGATCTTAGAATCTGGATCGGAAAAGGGGGCAATCTCATGAGTACTGTACATAGGAAGGAGACAGCTACAAACTCCATACTCAAATGGGACAGCTGCCACCCTAGGTCTCTAAAAACTGGCATACCGGTGGGGCAGTATTTGCGCATAAGGCGCAACTGCTCCACGGTGGCTGAATTTAAGGAAAAAGCAGGGGAATTGAAGAACAGACTTATGAGGAGGGGATACCCAAAAAAGGTGCTACGGTCGGCATACTGGAAAGCATTAACAAGCGATAGAAATCAATTATTGATGCCCTCAAGAAAAGAGGACATGAACCAGGAGGGAGCAATGAGAATAATTGGAACCTATGATGAAAAATCAGCACAGGTCAGACAGATATTGGCAAGATTCTGGCCATTGCTAAAATCTGATAAGATAATCTCTCGCCTCATCCCGGACCATCCACAAATTACATATAGGAGAGGGAGAAATCTGAGAGACAGATTGGTTCACAGCTACCTTCCCGGTAATGAATATGAAAAAAGAAACAAAGGAAAAGTAAAAGGTACCTTTAAATGTGGACACTGCACCATGTGTACATTTGTCAGTGACAGTAAGACATTCTCATGCATCAAAACAGGAGAAACCTATAGAATGTGGAATTTTGCTAATTGTTCCACAGAAGGAGTGGTATACTTGCTCACGTGCCCGTGCCCAAAAGGCTATGTGGGCAAGACATTTAGATCATTAAGGAAAAGATTGAGTGAGCACATTGGAGACATAAAAAATAAAAGAGAAACACCTGTTGCACTGCACTTCACAGAAGCACACGAAGGAAAAACAGAAGGACTAAAATGTCAAGTGCTGGAAGTTGTAGAGCGGACAAGACGCCATGGAAACTACAATAAACTGTTACTGCAGAAGGAGGCCCAATGGACCTTCAAGCTAAATACAGTGAAACCAGAAGGACTTAATGATTTCATATCCTATATGTGCTTCAAATAAAAAATGTGGACTTTGTTCATTATAAATATAAAATAAATATAGAATACAAAAAATACAATAATAAAACATTTTCTCTAAAAACGCTTTTCTCAAATGCTGAGTATAGACTGTTTGTAAACTAAGCAGCATTACATATATTGCTCTGAATAAAAGAATCTGAGATACCTTACCTTGCCGATTTAACCACGGACCATCCAGAATAAACAAGCAGAGAAGTCGTAAGCGGCGATTTGGAACGCAAATGCGTTCCAAAGTAAATCACATGATTGAAGGTACGTAATGGTCACATGATCGGGACCTCGGATGCAACAACGTCGGTACTCAGAAGCACTCACGCTACGTCTAGGGGAGTGACTGATGAGTGGCTGACTAATACGTCAATCAAAGGAGGGGCAGGATCGTGGACGGTATAAAAAGGAGGACGTAGGACTAAAATTCAGTGTGCGGCCATCATCAGAGCTGACCACTACTGAATCCATCTAAGACAAAGCGCAACCAGCCCCTGAGGATTTGTCGCGGAGGAAACGCGTAGGGCTTACAACGATCACGACTGAATGGACTCTTAAGAAATTTTTTAAAAAGGGAAGTCATTCTTTTTTCATTTTTTCATATTTATTAAGTGGATAAAATGCAAGATGTGATTAAGATGGAATTTGCACCGTATCTAAGTGACTGTTGCAATGTGAAAAGAGGTTATGTGCAATAAGAAGCTAAAAAATAACAAAGTGCAATAACTACATGTGCAATAAAGACATTATGAGAAGTGCAAATAAGACAATACAATAGGGACATACAGCAATACATGCGGACACTCAAGAAGTGGATATCCCTACAACATTCATAGGCAGCTATATGATGGCCGTGAAGATAACTATGCACACATGAAATTTTGTTTGGTACTATGCCGTCTTTTTTTGTTTTTTAGTTTTGTGTTTTGTTTTTTCTATCTTGAATATACATTTTTCTTGGCACAATTTTAAACTTAAGAAATAAAGGGTATATTTTATATTTTCCTAAACTGTCAGTGATTATATCAATATCAGGAAATAGAAAGAAATAATTGAACAGAGTTCAGTTTATATATACACCCATATACCTATATACAATATATACACAATATAAACTATTTAGCTAAACATATTAATAAACTATATACACTACTATATACAAACCTATATATACACTACTATATACTATACACCTATAAACACACCTATATACACCACTATATATACACCTATATAACTAACTAATTGTGAACCCCCTGGCCCAGTTGCATTGTGCACAACCTAATACCACAGACATAACTCTACTCAACCGAACACCAACTAAACAAGACATCACTACACAAATAAACTAAAACTAAACAAGACACAATGCAAAATAATAACCTACAACTAAACAATACATATGATATTTTTAAATATTTTTTTTAATTTTTTTTTTTTTTTTTTGGCCCTGAGCTGGTCCCGCATCCCATGCCCCCAGTACATGATCACGGACGTCCATGAACCAGCCCAGGATTTTATATATATATATATAAAAGTCCCAACAAAGTCCCACAGAAGCCCCCTCCCCCCTTTTACCCACCACCCAACCTATCACTAAACCAGAACCCCAGGTGCAAACAAAACATATATAATATATACAGTATATACAATTTATACAAACATACAAAAATAATCACAAAGACAATCACAATACACAAACTTTTGAAAAAATATATAACATACTAAACCCAACAATAATGAGACTTCTCAGCCCCACACACAGCCCGAAAGCCCAAGATCAGTGCCTGCAAGCCCTATACTCCAGTATCTCTACAGCACAAAACAAAAGACTAATGTGCCAGCATCAGCCCACCACCAGGAGAGGAGACGCAGGCTAAGGAACCTTATAGGCAAAGCCCCTCCAAAGACAAGAGGCCCTACCAGCCCCCAGCCTCTCGTACTCCAGAGAGCGCACCTTCACCAGGTCACCGAGTGTGCCCCTAACCACCTCATCCACAGGGAGGATTTTACGCTGCGTCGACACTAAACACCGTGCACTCCACGTGTGGTACCTGACCACTATGCTGACTAGGAATAAAGTGCTCCGGTCCCAGCCACCAAGGTTTCTGAATGCTCCATAGGCCCATTCCGCATAGGAGAGACGGGCCAACCTGGGCCACCCGATGGAAGCGCCCACCCTGTTGTAAACCTCTGTATTAAAGGGACAATGAAGCAGAAAATGCTCCATGCTTTCCAGCATGCCTCCACACTCCTCCCGGGGACATCCCCGATCCTCAGAGCTCCTGCACTTCAGATTGTCCCTCACATACAGTTTCCCATGGAAGCAGCGCCAAGCCCCAAGTCCCAAAACTTCAAGGGGATCCTGATGGAATTCAATAGGCCCAAACCAACCTCCAGATTCCGACTTGGGCAATCCTTGAGCGCCAGCGGTTTTTGGAAATGGGACGACAGGACCCTATTGTCAAGGAATTTCCTCGACAGAGTCCTAATCTCCCACATCCCCAAACCCCACCGACGAATGACCTTCAGAACCAGGATAGCATAAGCCGGAAGATGCCCGTGTGGTGTGCGGAGATCCTTCACTTGCCCTCCTGTCTCCCATTCCTGGAAGAAAGGCCGAAACTATCCCCTACAGGAGAATACCCACGGAGGAGCCCTCTCTTTCCAGAGGTTTGCAATGTTGGTCTTAAGAAAGGTATTCACCAGGAACACCACGGGGTTGACCATACACAACCCCCCTTGTCTCCTCGTACGGTAAGTAACCTCCCTCTTGACTAGGTTCAGTCTATTCCCCCATAACAGTTGGAAGAACACACTGTAGACCCGAGTCCAGAGAGGTTCTGGCAAAATGCAAACACTGCCCAAATATATCAGCAAAGGGAGCAGGAATGTTTTGATCAGGTTAACCCTTTCCCTGAGGGTCAAAGACCAACCCTTCCACTGATCCACCCTCTGAGCGGCGATCTTAAGCCTGCTGTCCCAGTTTTGTTTGGGGTAATCCCCTTGGCCGAATTCGATGCCGAGAACTTTTGCAAACTCCTGGGGCTCTGGAAGGGTGTCCGGGAGATCAAATCCAGGATCTCCACCTCCCAGCCAGAGACTCTCACACTTATCCTGGTTGATCTTGGACCCAGATTCCTCTGAGTAGCGCTCCACCTCTGACATCAGACACCGCACCTCCTCTTGCGAGGAGACGAATATGGTGACATCATCGGCGTACGCTACCACCCTCAGAGTGGAATCCGGCACCGCAGGGTCCATTCTCACCCCTGCCAACGGTCCACAATCAATCCTCCTAAGGAAAGGATCAATTGCAAACACGTACAACAGTGGGCTCAAAGGGCAACCCTGACGGACACCAGACCCAACCTCAAAAGAGCGGCCAATCCAACCATTCACAAGCAGGAAACTCTCTGCCCCTGCATACAAGGTCTTAAGCCAATCAACAAAAACCCCCGGCAGGCCATATCTCAGAAGAACAGACCAGAGGTACTCATGGTTAACCCGATCAAACGCTTTTGCCTGATCCAAGGACAGCAAGTACCCCTTCCAATGACCCGCCCTACCCTGCTCCACAGCCTCCCGGACACCGAGCACAGCACTAAAGGTACTGCGGCCTGGAACAGAGCAATGCTGGGCCCTCGAAAGGAGCTGGGGTGCAAACTTCACCAGCCGATTAAACAGCACTTTTGCCAGAATCTTTCTGTCCGCATTGAGAAGCGCTATGGGACGCCAATTCTCAATGCGGGACGGGTCTTTACCCTTTGACAAGATGATCAAGGCTGAACACCTCATTGACCTCGGCAGAGTGCCCGAGGAGAGACACTCATTAAATACCTCAGTCAAGAGGGGAACCAAAGTGTCCTTAAAGGTCTTATAGAACTCAGATGTTAAGCCATCTGGACCGGGTGACTTCTTGAGGGCAAGACCATCAATAGCCACCCTGACTTCCTCTTCTTGGATCATCTCTGTCAAAACGTCAAGAGAGGGGTCTACCCCTGGTTCAGGGACGGTTTCAGTCAAGAAAGCTGAGGCCTTATCCCGATCTAGATCTTTCCTCCCCAAGAGGTGCGAGTAAAAGGATCTGACGACCTCCAGGATCCCCGATCTGGACCTTTTCAGGGATCCTGTACTATCAATCAGTCCTGAGACGATTTTACTATTCACTGACATCTTGCAGTTTCTGTAAGGGTCGGGTGAGCGGTACTTCCCGTAATCCCTCTCAAAAACCAAAGATGCGTGTCTATCATACTGGCACCTCAGTAGCAAGGCTTTCACTCTGGAGATATCATCACGACTACCTCCAGTCGAGACAAGACGTTCAAGTTTCTTCCTCAGGCCCTGGTACAGGCGATACCTGTCCAGACTCCTGAGGCTCGAGAGCTGGCGGAAGAATCCCGCAACCCTTTTTTTGAACATCTCCCACCACTCTGACTTACTGCTACAAAGGCCCAGCAATGGTACCTGGCTCTGAAGAAAATCCTCAAAGGACTGTCTTATTTCCGCTTCTTCCAAGAGAGACGAATTGAGCTTCCAGTAGCCTCTACCCATCCGGGGGGTCTCTGTAACATTCAGAGAAAACAAAATTAAACAGTGGTCGGAGAACTCCACCTCAACAACGGACACCGCTGAAGAGACGGCTTCCTCCTTTAAATAAAACCTGTCTATCCTGGACCTACAACTACCCCTATGATAGGTGAATCCCGCGTGGCCTGGTGTATGCCGGATGTGAACATCCACCAGGCGAGCCTCACTAGCTATACTATTCAGAGCGACGCCATCATAAGTCAGCTTGTCTCTGGAACCTCCCCTATCCTGGGGCCTCGTGACAGCATTGAAGTCCCCTCCAAAGACCACCTGACGACTTGTAAAAAGATAGGGCTTGATCCTCATAAAGAGACACTTCCGATCCCACTTGGACTGTGGACCATAGATGTTAATAAGGCGAAGTTCTTGTCCCTTCATGAGGACATCTAGAATCAGGCACCTCCCCATTTCTAACTCAATAACCCGTCGGCATTCTACCGGTGCGGCAAAAAGTACCGCCACCCCG
Source organism: Dendropsophus ebraccatus (assembly GCF_027789765.1). Classification (NCBI taxonomy): domain Eukaryota; kingdom Metazoa; phylum Chordata; class Amphibia; order Anura; family Hylidae; genus Dendropsophus; species Dendropsophus ebraccatus. The sequence continues at coordinate 15,360,208 of NC_091458.1, forward strand.
CTATACGGCTCGGCCGCAAGAGACCAGTAGGAGGGCCCATTCCTCCATTCCCTTCTGGCTTTAAATATAGATGACATGTCTGTTAGCCTGGTCTCCTGCAAAAAGAAAATGTCAGCATTAATGTGGGCAAAATAATCATAGGCCGCAAATCTAGCCGTATCTGACTTAATGCTGGCTACATTAATGGAAGCCAGCGTCAACGGAGAGGGTGCCGCCATCATGGGTGATTGAGTTAGACGGCTTTCTTTTTTCCACTATCCTTTCCATCCTGCCCGCCACCTTCCTCATCTGATGATGGTTTACCCCTCTTTAGTGAAACAGATGTATCCATGTCCCCTTTATTAACCTTTTCCTCGTCCTCCGACTCTGGGCAGATCCTCCCCCCAAAGGAAATACGTTCCCCAGGGAGAGAGGATTCGACGTCCCCTGCAGGCCCCCCCCCCCCCCCCCCGTCATTGCACCAACCAGAACCTCACCCTGTGCCTCCTGCACCTCTGAGGAGGAAATATCCTGGAGGGTTTGGAACCGGTTTGAGAGACCAATCAGAGGGAGGATGGTTGTACCTTCCTTTGGCATCTGGGGGGTGGGAGAAGATCTTACATCCCCCCTTTTCTTATTCTTTTTAGTACCCCGCTTGTGCTCCACCCATCTCCCACTATCCTCATCCGCGCTCTCACCATGGGAGGACAGTGCGGAGATGGCCCCTTCTTCTTTCCGAATCCTCCAGATCTCCTCATCCAGATCACTGTCCCTCAGAGCCTCAGCAGTAAGATTGGCCTCAGGGATGAGGTCAGAGGTCATCACAGTTGCGCAAGGCTCCTGAGACTCCCCCATCTCCCTCTCCCTTTGGCGCTTATCCCGACGCCTCAGTTGGGCTGGCGTCTTTTGCTTACTTTTCTTCCTTGGCTCTTTTACTCCTTCACCTCCGTCAGCTGCCCCCCCAGTAGATTCCTCCTCACGACCTTTCTCCACCGGGGTAACAACTGCGTTGGCAAAGGAACGAGGGCAGTGACTGAATGGGTGACCTAAGTCACCACACAGGTGACACCTAATCTCCGCACAGGATGCAGCGTGATGACCTATTTCCCCACACAACGAGCACTTCAATACCGTGCACCTAGCACTGAAATGTGTGGGGTCACCGCACCTGTGACAGAGCTTCGGCTGACCCTGGTAGAAGACCTGGATTCGATCCCTTCCTAGGAAGGTGGCAGATGGTATGTGGGTAACGGTGTTTCCTGAATACCTAAGTTTGACCATAAAGGTCCAAGCCCCTGACCAGATGCCATATTCGTCCCTGTTCTTTTTTGGGACTTCCACCACCTCTCCATACCGGCCAAGCCACGTCATGATGGCAATACAAGAGAGTGATTCGTTACGGGTTAAAACGGTCACTCTCTTGACGGTATGTTGGCGAGACACCGCCTGAATGGCAAAGTCTCGCCAGCCGGGCTCATCCTTTACCAGCTCGTAGTTCGACCAAAAAAGCTCAAGCCCCTCCGGCCGAACAAAGCTGATATCGAATTCAGGGGTACCAAAGGGATGTATCAAGGCAAAGATGTCGGCTGCCTTGAAGCTCATCCTCAGCAGGAGCTCAACAACTTTAGATCTTGGGGGACATGTATCACTGCCTCTCCACCTCAGACGGACCACATTCCTTCGGACACCGCCTGGCCCGGCTGTTGGGAGAGACCACACAGTTTCCCTACCCCTTTCCTCTCGGAAGGCTGCAAGGCCATGCTTTTCTATCAAGAAAGACAGATCAACCTCCCTACCCTCTACATTGATTGTTCTCTCCCCTCTCTTTAAGGCCTGCAGAACACGTCGATGCAAATCACCATCCCCAGGGCCCGAGGACGAGGAAGGCCCCCCACTTCCCCCAGCGGCGACATTTGCATAGCTGCGTACCGCTGCTGCAGCCGCTGGGGGTGCAACTGGACCAGGCCCTATGCTCCCACCACTAATCTGTGCCCCTTCACCACCCTCCTCCACATAATCCATACCCACACCAATACCACATGTCACACTACCCCGACCACCCTCCAAAGCCCCAGACATATTCCTCCCCACATTTACTCCTGCCTTCCCCCCAACATTAATTCCCCCATTCACACTGGGTGGACCGGTGTGTTCTGGAACAGAAAGAGATTTTGTACCATCAGCGTCATTGGGTACCAGGACCGGAGCCACCTCCACAGGACAGGCCACTGGTCCCTTTAGAAAGGACCGAACAGCCTGCCTGGACTGTTTAGAGGCAGCCCCTGCCCTATTTCTGCTGGTACCCTCTGCCTCATCAGTACTAGACTCCTCCGCATGATCTGGTCCAGCAACTCCAATACAAAACAATGGCTTTAGTCCAGTCTTTCTTTTGGGAGGCGAAGGCATCCTAGCCCCGGCAGCATCCCGACGACGACACCGCTGCTCCAAAGGAACAGAAGTGCCAGCGCCAAGCGCCACCGGAGCTCCCGCAGCTGACACCGGCACACAGCCGCTCCCCCCTCCCATCAGGGAGCAAGCTGATGCACCAGTGCCTTTAACATTACTGCCCACCGCTGGGCCACCTTTCTTACCACTGCCCGCCGCTGGGCCAATATCGCTGTCCGACCTTACGGCCGGTTCCTCACCTGCTCCACCTCTGCTACTGCAAACAGAGATGGAGCTTACCGCCATACTAGACTCTATACTCTCCCCATTCTCCTGCACAGAGTCCACAACAGAACTCAGGCCGGGCTGAGATATGGGGTTCACACAGTGAGCTGACCCTGAGGCCAGTCCGGGGGGCACAGGGAGGGGGGAATATACAAATGTTACCTGCTCCTGAAGCTTGGTGGTCTTTACCTTAGTCTTTCTCCCAGGCGCCTCCTCTGGTAACTCCTCTCCGAATACGAAGTCCTGGAGGCGCCCTGGTGACTCCAGGAGCTGGATCTGGGCCATCAGCGCCCCTCCCTGGTAACTGGTGTTGCTTTCATCCCCCGAACAGCGGCTAGATGACAATGCCGCTTGCCCTGCAGGGAGCCCACTGTATGGGGTCTGTTGTTGCGGACCCCCGGGTGGATTCGGCTCAACATCACGTACCTCCGCAGCTTCTCCTTCCTCCTCCACCCGGCTCTCTGGCTGGAGCCCTCTCAGCCCTCTCCGCTTTTCTCTCTCCATTTCAGCAAAACGATCGTCATTCTGTAGTTTTTCTCTAAATGGCCCACTGTTTTCCAGAATAAAAGTTCTTTTTTTCATCAGCTTTTTGATGTCGGCTTTCAGACATTTCATTTTCGCTGATAGCTCAGCCTTTTGCTGCTTAGCAGCAGTGTCCATCAATGCTTTTACAGCACATACCTCCTCCTGGAGCTTGTACAGCTGGTTCCTGGCTTCCTCATACCCACAGAGGCTTGCAGCAATCCGTAGGCCATAACTCTGCCCCGTCTCTTGGGACCGCTGCACCCCCCAATCTTCCTCCACATCTTCATGGGCAGACAGCCTTGCTCCAGGAGGAGTGTCACTGCACAGATTTTCCTGGCTGGTTTCCATAGTCGTTCCAGAACTTCTGGCACTTGTAGTTCCACAACTTGCTGTAGCCTTGCGGCTACCCTTTGTTACATCTGGTTCAGGGGCGACTGGAGAAGCATCGCTGCACCTCCTAGTAGACCGCCTCAGCCCTTGGACCTATGATGGTGTTCCCTCTGTTGGTCGCTGGATTCCTTTGCCCCCCATGGACCTGGTTCGGGTAGCAGGAGTTGGGACTCCCCTTGGCTCGCTCATGCTTGAAAACCTGCTCCCCCCCTGGGGAGGAGAGAGCAGGCCCAGGGGCAGATCTTCCTTGCCTGGAGCTCAGGAGCAGCAGACTCACACAGCCTCTCACAGCAGGACCACACCCAAAACTAATTGGAGCTGCACTCAGTATCCTGCTGGTGGGGTCACTGTGTATATACATTACATTACTGATCCTGAGTTATATCCTGTATTATATCCCAGAGCTGCATTCACTATTCTGCTGGTGGGGTCACTGTGTACATACATTACATTACTGATCCTGTACTGATCCTGAGTTATATCCTATATTATACTGCAGAGCTGCACTCACTATTCTGCTGGTGGGGTCACTGTGTACATACATTACATTACTGATCCTGAGTTACATCCTGTATTATACTCCAGAGCTGCACTCACTATTCTGCTGGTGGGGTTACTGTGTACATATAGTACAATACTGATTGCACATTACTGATCCTGAGTTAGATCTTGGTTATACTTCAGAGCTGCACTCACAATTCTGCTGATGGAGTCATAATAACATACAATAAAAGAAAATCAAGAAATAGATACATAACAACAAATAAAGAGCATAAAGAAATAAATGACAGTGTGACATCCTGGGGAAGAGTTCTGCCCGCTATCTAACTACTGCCGACTATAATATTGTCTGAAAAGAGAAGTGTGTGGGCAGAAGAAATTACATAAACTCACAAGGGAAGGCAGAAAATATTTTCACTGGAAGCTGTGAGCTAATTTCCCATTGGTGAGAGCATGAAAATGTCACACAGGAGAGGATTAATGTATAACAATGTGACTAATCCTGAGTTATTATCACATATCCTACAACAGACAATAATAAATACATTAATTCCTACTTCTATTATCTATTGTTCTATTGTAGCCACAATCTGATAGCTTCTTAATTTAACTACTATAATACTGCTCCTATATACAAGAATATAACTACTATAATACTGCTCCTATATACAGGAATATAACTACTATAATACTGCCCCTATATACAAGAATATAACTACTATAATACTGCTCCTATATACAGGAATATAACTACTATAATACTGCTCCTATATACAGGAATATAACTACTATAATACTGCTCCTATATACAAGAATATAACTACTATAATACTGCTCCTATATACAAGAATATAACTACTATAATACTGCTCCTATATACAGGAATATAACTACTATAATACTGCTCCTATATACAAGAATATAACTACTATAATACTGCTCCTATATACAGGAATATAACTACTATAATACTGCTCCTATATACAGGAATATAACCACTATAATACTGCTCCTATATACAAGAATATAACTACTATAATACTGCCCCCTACATACAGGAATATAACCACTATAATACTGCTCCTATATACAAGAATATAACTACTATAATACTGCTCCTATATACAAGAATATAACTATTATTAGGCTATGTTCACACTACGTAAAACTACGAACGTAGTTTTGAGGGGTGGAAAATAGCCTTATTTTCAATGGGATCCCGACAGGAGCGTACACACATCGTATGCGCTCCGGCCGAGATCCCATGCGGCGCCAGAAAAAAACTAACATGTCAGTTTTTTTGCGGACGGAATTCAGAATGACTTGTCAGTTCACAAAGTGAAGCGAGCGGCTCACTGCGGGCTATGGGAAGCTCTAATGCTCCAATATACAAGAATATAACTACTATAATACTGCTCCTATATACAAGAATATAACTACTATAATACTGCTCCTATATACAGGAATATAACTACTATAATACTGCTCCTATATACAGGAATATAACTACTATAATACTGCTCCTAATTACAGGAATATAACTACTATAATACTGCTCCTATATACAGGAATATAACTACTATAATACTGCTCCTATATACAAGAATATAACTACTATAATACTGCCCCTATATACAGGAATATAACTACTATAATACTGCTCCTATATACAAGAATATAACTACTATAATACTTCTCCTATATACAAGGATATAACTCATATAATACTGATCCTATATACAGGAATATAACTACTATAATACTGCTCCTATATACAAGAATATAACTACTATAATACTGCTCCTATATACAGGAATATAACTACTATAATGCGGTTCAGGGAAGAAAAAGAGTGCTGCACCTCACACCTATGGCTGATACTAGTACCTCTCGGCGGCATAAAAAACATCAGAATTCTGTATGTGAATTGATCAAGCCACACTGCCCCATGTACCGCGTGCAGGTATCTGATACACATGGGTCCCTACACTAAGTCCACACTGTGCCGGTCAGTGACCACCACCCCCGCAGGCGTGCACAGTCAGGGAAGGGAGGCCAAGGAACGGCCCTGCAACCCCCATGCCACAGGACCAGACCCAAAAATGCCACACCAAAACCCAGCCAGCACCACCGGCGGAGGAAGCTGCCCCCAAACAGCACAAGTCTGGATAAGGTATTGCACTCACCATAGCTATCAAAGATAGAATGGGACAGACAGGAGGGAATAAAACCATGAGCACTCAGGTGTCTCCTGCTAATTGCGGTCATGTGGCTAGCACTCCTTTATAAGACCCACATGACCAAAATTAGCAGGATATGTCTGTGCTCACATGTCTGGACCCTATGTCTTCCCCATTCTGTGAGAGCAGCAATGGTAAGTGTAATACCATATCCATACTTGTGTCTTTTGGGGGCAGCCTTCCCCGCCGGTGGTGCTGGCTGGGTTTTGGTGGGGCTTTTTGGGTCTGGTCCTGTGGCATTGGGGTTGCAGGGCCGTTCCATGGCCTCCCTTCCCTGTATGTGTACGCTTTGCGGGGTTGGCGGTCGCTGACCGACACGGTGTGGAGTTAGCGTAGGGACCCGTCTGGACCAGAGGACCTGCGCGGTGGTACAGGGGGCAATATGGCTTGATCAATTCATATACAGACACTCTGGTGTTGATTTTTAATATAGGCCTAGCGGCATTAGTATCAGCCATAGATGGGATGTGCAGCCGTTCCACTCTCTCCAGTTCGTATAACTACTATAATACTACTCCCATATACAAGGATATAACTACTATAATACTGCCTCCTATATACAAGAATATAACTACTATAATACTGCTGCCTATATACAGAAATATAACTACTATAATACTGCTCCTATATACAAGACTATACCTACTATAATACTGCCCCCTATATACAAGAATATAACTACTATAAAACTGCCTCCTATATATACAGGAATATAACTACTATAATACTGCTCCTATATACAGAAATATAACTACTATAATACTGCTCTTATATACAGGAATATAACTACTATAATAATGCTCCAATATACAAGAATATAACTACAATAATACTGCTCCTATATACAGGAATATAACTACTATAATACGAACTGGAGAGAATGGAACGGCTGCACATCCCATCTATGGCTGATACTAATGCCGCTAGGCCTATATTAAAAATCAACACCAGAGTGTCTGTATATGAATTGATCAAGCCATATTGCCCCGTCTACCACCGCGCAGGTCCTATGGTCCACACGGGTCCCTACGCTAACTCCACACCGTGTCGGTCAGCGACCGCCAACCCCGCAAAGCGTGCACATGCAGGGAAGGGAGGCCATGGAACGGCCCTGCAACCCCAATGTCACAGGACCAGACCCAAAAAGCCCCACCAAAACCCAGCCAGCACCACCGGCGGGGAAGGCTGCCCCCAAACGACACAAGTATGGATATGGTATTACACTTACCATTGCTGCTCTCACAGAATGGGGAAGACATAGGGTCCAGACATGTGAGCACAGACATATCCTGCTAATTTTGGTCATGTGGGTCTTATAAAGGAGTGCTAGCTGTTCAGAGAGGGAGAATTGCAAAACACGAACTGGAGAGAATGGAACGGCTGCACATCCCATCCATGGCTGATACTAATGCCGCTAGGCCTATATTAAAAATCAACACCAGAGTGTCTGTATATGAATTGATCAAGCCATGGTGAGTGCAATACCTTATCCAGACTTGTGCTGTTTGGGGGCAGCCTTCCCCGCCGGTGGTGTTAGCTGGGTTTTGGTGTGGCATTTTTGGGTCTGGTCCTGTGGCATGGGGGTCGCAGGGCCATTCCATGGCCCCCGTTCCCTGGCTGTGCACGCCTGCGGGGTTGGTGGCCACTGACTGGCACGGTGTGGACTTAGTGTAGGGACCCATGTGTATCAGATACCGGCACGAGGTACATGGGGCAGTATGGCTTGATCAATTCATACACAAAATTCTGATGTGTTTTTTATTTAGCCTAGCGGCACTAGTATCAGCCATAGGTGTGAGGTGCAGCACTCTGTTTCTTCCCTGAACCGCATAACTACTATAATACTGCTCCCTATATACAGGAATATAACTACTATACTACTGCTCCTATATACAGGGATATAACTATAATCATACTGCCACACTGATTCTCCTTGTGTATTACCTCTGCTGTATAGGGATAAATGGGTTGTCATTATCTTTTCATGTTATGTTTCTCATTCACTACATGAGTGAGCACAGACCCTTCCTCAGCAGTCTCAGGACGGTGTCTTCTTCCCCCCAAGGATTCATCAGCCAATGATGAGAAGATATATCAGGTAAGATGTTTCTATACGGCATGATGGGTAATTACATTAAGACTTAGATAATAGATAGTGGATTTCACAAGTCTTATGGTCCTTTTACACGGAACGATAATCGTTCGAATTTGTACGATAACGATCGAATTCGAATAATAATCGTACGTGTAAACGCAGCGAATGATCCAACGACGAGTGAGAAAACGTTCATTTTGATCTTTCAACAAGTTCTCAAATCATCGTTGGTCGTTCGCTAAAAAATCGCTGATCGTTCCGTGTAATCGTTCTTCACCGATTTAACCAATGTGTGAGATAGGCTTAAGCGATCGCAAAACGATTTTTCCGTACGATATATAGTTCTCTCTAAACGCTGATCGTTATAAAAAAAATCGTTACTTCGAAATCGTTAATCTTGCGATTGGGCGAATTATCGCTCTGTGTAAAAGTGCCATTAGGGTCCTATTACACTGAGCAATTTTTAATGATTAATGACTAACGATAAACGATCACAAACTAGATTGTTTATCGTTAACCTGAAATCGTTCACCATATTACACAGAACGATAATCGTTAGTTACGATCGTTACTATGATCGTTTATTCCTTCTGATCCCAGAAAAACAATGGGCAATGTGCAATTACACTGAACGATTAGTGAAAAAACGCGGAACTTGAGCGAATGAACGTGGAAATACAGCGAACGATTGACGAAACGAATGATTTTTGGATCGTCGCCTGCAATTACACAGAACGATTATCGTTTAAATTCGAACGATTTAACAATTTAATTTAAGTACCAGCCGGTCCCGAGGTTTCGGTGTATCTCGCAATTTTGTCTAGGAGTCTATGGTAAAGAATACAAAGATAGGGTGAGCTCATATATACAATGCATAGAGATATATACAAGGCATGGAGATATATACAAGGCATGGAGATATATACAAGGCATAGAGATATATACAAGGCATAGAGATATATACAAGGCATAGAGATATATACAAGGCATAGAGATATATACAAGGCATAGAGATATATACAAGGCATAGAGATATATACAAGGCATAGAGATATATACAAGGCATGGAGATATATACAAGGCATGGAGATATATACAAGGCATAGAGATATATACAAGGCATGGAGATATATACAAGGCATGGAGATATATACAAGGCATGGAGATATATACAAGGCATGGAGATATATACATGGCATATAGATATATACAGGGCATATAGATATATACATGGCATATAGATATATACAAGGCATAGAGATATATACAAGGCATGGAATACAGGTCACAGCATCATGGAAAAGATCCATAGAATCAGCAAATCTGCATAATAAGTACACAGTATATTGCTGTAGAAAAGGGGAAAAGGAGAGCATTAGAGGGCATGGCAATGGGGGAAGGGGGGGTTATTGCCCCCCAAAAGTTATACAAATTACCAATATACACTTATTACTTTTTCCCCTGCACTTACTACTGCATCAAGGCTTCACTTCCTGGATAACATGGTGATGTCACTTCCTGGATAACATGGTGATGTCACTTCCTGGATAACATGGTGATGTCACTTCCTGGATAACATGGTGATGTCACTTCCTGGATAACATGGTGATGTCACTTCCTGGATAACATGGTGATGTCACTTCCTGGATAACATGGTGATGTCACTTCCATGATGCTGTTGGTCAGACATTTGTGGGGGCAGTATCATAAAGTTCTGAGAGAAAAGGAGGGGAAAAAGGTGAATGGTCCTTCCCACAAATAGGATAGATAGATAGATAGATAGATAGATAGATAGATAGATAGATAGATAGATAGATAGATAGATATCACGGGAAAGTCCACGGCACACAGGTTCAACGTGAAGAAGTAAGTGTTTATTCAAATCATGCAGCAATTCAGTACGCAACGTTTCGGTAGCTTCTTGCCACCATTTTCAAGCGTGTTGAGTGAAACAAACAGCAGGTATATATAGTGACATCAAAAAACATGATTGGTGTACAATAATTATTCATTAAATTCCATCTGTGCAAAAAACGAAATCATTGGAGCACGCCGCAGTCCGCCCTGTGTGAGGCGTGTACATCCATGCAAGTGATCTTAGGTCATGTGAGCAGTTGAATACCGCCCTCCATGATACGTCAGAGTGTCCATGTTAAAATCCATGCCAAAGTCCGTGTTATACCAATTGTGACAGTGATAATAAGTGAGACCACTTGAAAGTGGTAGCGGTCAGACCGACTATAGTGGCATCACAAAAAGAGTATAATTACATTCATTAGATCAGCTGAGGATCCGGGCTCACCACTTCTCCTCGGTAGATGTCAGGATACTCGCGCATGCGTAGCGCAATAATAGAGTAGACAGCTTGCGTCCTGTGTTGTCATGGTAACCAGGCTGAGCCAGAGAAGTCACGGCGGCAATAGCGGAGTTTCTTGAGAGTACGGCCACGGGGTTGTGCAGCCCAATTAAGGATCGCTCAAAACCCCTGTCTCCAGGGGTCGGTTCTCCCCTATTTCAGAGGACATCTTCATCCCAGAGACCCGGCCAATGTACAGCAGACCTCTCCAGGTCCAATTCGGGAAACGCAACATAACCGCTTGTTGTGACTCACTCCTCAGTTGTACGGCTACTCCACAGGAAAAACAAGGAAAATTTGGACATCCACGTCATGGTATTGTGGTGAGACCCATCCTGCAGCATATATATAAAATCTGCGGAATAACAGAGAAATAGGTAAGTTATTATAATCATTGTACACTTGTTTCACTTATAGTTAGCTCTGTTGAAAAAAGAGGAAATCATGGGCAGGTAGAGAAATAGCTCATCTCAACATCTCACTGCTAATTTTGTATTCTATATTTAGACCTTGTGGGGCTAATGCTTTCAGTCTGTATATCCATTCAAGTTCTCGTTTTTTAAGAAGCATATGTCTGTTGCCTCCATATTTCAAGGGGGGTACCTTATCAATTACCATTACTTTTAAGTCACTCTCTTTATGGTGCATCTCCACACAATGTTTGGACACTGGGAGGTCCAGGCGACCCTTCCTCACTGAATACCTGTGTTGTCCAAAGCGTGTACGTAGATCGTGTGTGGTCTCCCCCACGTAAATTTTGTTGCAGGGGCACCATAGTACATAAATTATCCAGTCAGTTGTACATGTCAGGAAGTATTTGATTTTGTAACTACTTTTTGTATTGGGGTGTACAAAATGTGTGCCCCTTTCAACCTGTTTACACGTCACACAACCTCCACATGTGAAACACCCTAATTTAGGGGTCCCCAAAAAAGTTTGTTTCAATTCTTTTTTCTTAGACACATCAGATTTCACCAATCTGTCCTTGATATTCTGGTTTCTCCTGTAGGACAGTAGTGGAGGTATCTGAAATTCTTTAATGTTCGGGTAAGAATGTTTTAGTATTTGCTAGTGTTTGCGTATGGACCGTCCGATGTGTGCAGAGCAGTCTGTAAACGTAGAGATAAATGGAATACGTTGTTGTGTGTCTCTGTCTCCTGTCTTTTTAGTCAATAGGGCCTCTCTAGAGGTGTCTAATACCCTGTCCCTACAGTCCTGTAGGAGTGAATCTGGGTATCCTCTCTCGTGAAAGTCAGCCGTCATCTTGTTTAAGGCAATGTCCAGTTTAGTGTCATCCTCTATAATGCGTCGTGCCCTGAGCATCTGACTATAGGGTAATGACTTAATCATTTTCTTGGGGTGACTGCTGGTGTAATGTAGGGTGGTATTGGCATCAGTGGGTTTAATATAGATGTCTGTGGTCAACTTGTCACCATTCCGGGTCACCATGACATCTAAGAACTGCATCTCTGTCTCCGAGTGGTTCACTGTGAATTTGATGGTTCTGTCAATAGAATTACGGTATGTCACAAATGTCTGTAGTGACTCCTCCCCCCCCCCCCAAAGGAGAAAAACGTCGTCTATGTAACGCCACCAGGCCAGAACATTCTGGAACTGGGGCGACACATAGATCCGAAACTCCTCTAGATGGGACATTACAATATTGGCGTAGGTGGGCGCGACATTCGTGCCCATTGCCACGCCCCTTGTCTGCATGTAGATTTTCTCGTTGAAAGAAAAATAATTATTAGATAGTACCAAAGTTAACAGTTGCATGATAAAATCACGTTCACAATTATTTAACGATAATTTTTCTAGAGAAGTAGCAACTGCATAAAGACCCATTTCTTGATCAATAGAGGTGTACAAGCTTACGATATCTAAGGTTACCAAGAGTACTTTATCTGGTAAATGTACATCCTTAATCTTGTTAAGAAAATCTGTTGTATCTTGCAGGAAGGACTTCGTATTGACCGCTAAGGGTCTAAGTACCCTGTCCAAAAACACTGATATATTACTCAGTATTGAGCCCCTACCAGACACGATAGGTCTCCCTGGGGGATTTGTGAGATTCTTATGGATTTTGGGTAAAAAATACAGTAGTGGCATCTTGGGATGCTGTACAGTCAAAAATTCAATCACTTTCTCATCAATAATATTTAGACTCAAACCTTCATGCAAGATATTATCAACCTTCTTTCTAATAGAGAATTTTGGATCACCTGGTAAGACACGGTACACCTCAGTGTCTTCCAATTGCCTGTAGGCTTCAGACAGGTATGTATCACGATCCATGACCACAATCCCCCCGCCCTTGTCGGCAGGTTTGATCACGAGACTGTGGTCATGGGTCAGGGAATTCAAGCAGGTAATGTCATCACTAGTAAGATTGGGATGGAATACACCCTCAAAAAACATACTATCTTTTAATTTACTCAGGTCTTGTTTCACCAAATTCTGAAAAATATTTGGTTTGATAGTCTACCTAAAACAGCATCTGACAATAGAACCGCTAGATGTAAATTGTTTGATTTAAAATCTTTAGGTTTGAGACTGGATAGTGACTTTTCTCCACCATTATTACCCGCAGCAGTAGAAACTTTTCAGAATTTGGTGAAACAAGACCTGAGTAAATTAAAAGATAGTGTGTTTTTTGAGGGTGTATTCCATCCCAATCTTACTAGTGATGACATTACCTGCTTGAATTCCCTGACCCATGACCACAGTCTCGTGATCAAACCTGCCGACAAGGGCGGGGGGATTGTGGTCATGGATCGTGATACATACCTGTCTGAAGCCTACAGGCAATTGGAAGACACTGAGGTGTACCGTGTCTTACCAGGTGATCCAAAATTCTCTATTAGAAAGAAGGTTGATAATATCTTGCATGAAGGTTTGAGTCTAAATATTATTGATGAGAAAGTGATTGAATTTTTGACTGTACAGCATCCCAAGATGCCACTACTGTATTTTTTACCCAAAATCCATAAGAATCTCACAAATCCCCCAGGGAGACCTATCGTGTCTGGTAGGGGCTCAATACTGAGTAATATATCAGTGTTTTTGGACAGGGTACTTAGACCCTTAGCGGTCAATACGAAGTCCTTCCTGCAAGATACAACAGATTTTCTTAACAAGATTAAGGATGTACATTTACCAGATAAAGTACTCTTGGTAACCTTAGATATCGTAAGCTTGTACACCTCTATTGATCAAGAAATGGGTCTTTATGCAGTTGCTACTTCTCTAGAAAAATTATCGTTAAATAATTGTGAACGTGATTTTATCATGCAACTGTTAACTTTGGTACTATCTAATAATTATTTTTCTTTCAACGAGAAAATCTACATGCAGACAAGGGGCGTGGCAATGGGCACGAATGTCGCGCCCACCTACGCCAATATTGTAATGTCCCATCTAGAGGAGTTTCGGATCTATGTGTCGCCCCAGTTCCAGAATGTTCTGGCCTGGTGGCGTTACATAGACGACGTTTTTCTCCTTTGGGGGGGGGGGAGGAGTCACTACAGACATTTGTGACATACCGTAATTCTATTGACAGAACCATCAAATTCACAGTGAACCACTCGGAGACAGAGATGCAGTTCTTAGATGTCATGGTGACCCGGAATGGTGACAAGTTGACCACAGACATCTATATTAAACCCACTGATGCCAATACCACCCTACATTACACCAGCAGTCACCCCAAGAAAATGATTAAGTCATTACCCTATAGTCAGATGCTCAGGGCACGACGCATTATAGAGGATGACACTAAACTGGACATTGCCTTAAACAAGATGACGGCTGACTTTCACGAGAGAGGATACCCAGATTCACTCCTACAGGACTGTAGGGACAGGGTATTAGATACCTCTAGAGAGGCCCTATTGACTAAAAAGACAGGAGACAGAGACACACAACAACGTATTCCATTTATCTCTACGTTTACAGACTGCTCTGCACACATCGGACGGTCCATACGCAAACACTAGCAAATACTAAAACATTCTTACCCGAACATTAAAGAATTTCAGATACCTCCACTACTGTCCTACAGGAGAAACCAGAATATCAAGGACAGATTGGTGAAATCTGATGTGTCTAAGAAAAAAGAATTGAAACAAACTTTTTTGGGGACCCCTAAATTAGGGTGTTTCACATGTGGAGGTTGTGTGACGTGTAAACAGGTTGAAAGGGGCACACATTTTGTACACCCCAATACAAAAAGTAGTTACAAAATCAAATACTTCCTGACATGTACAACTGACTGGATAATTTATGTACTATGGTGCCCCTGCAACAAAATTTACGTGGGGGAGACCACACACGATCTACGTACACGCTTTGGACAACACAGGTATTCAGTGAGGAAGGGTCGCCTGGACCTCCCAGTGTCCAAACATTGTGTGGAGATGCACCATAAAGAGAGTGACTTAAAAGTAATGGTAATTGATAAGGTACCCCCCTTGAAATATGGAGGCAACAGACATATGCTTCTTAAAAAACGAGAACTTGAATGGATATACAGACTGGAAGCATTAGCCCCACAAGGTCTAAATATAGAATACAAAATTAGCAGTGAGATGTTGAGATGAGCTATTTCTCTACCTGCCCATGATTTCCTCTTTTTTCAACAGAGCTAACTATAAGTGAAACAAGTGTACAATGATTATAATAACTTACCTATTTCTCTGTTATTCCGCAGATTTTATATCTATGCTGCAGGATGGGTCTCACCACAATACCATGACGTGGATGTCCAAATTTTCCTTGTTTTTCCTGTGGAGTGGCCGGACAACTGAGGAGTGAGTCACAACAAGCGGTTATGTTGCGTTTCCCGAATTGGACCTGGAGAGGTCTGCTGTACATTGGCCGGGTCTCTGGGATGAAGATGTCCTCTGAAATAGGGGAGAACCGACCCCTGGAGACAGGGGTTTTGAGCGATCCTTAATTGGGCTGCACAACCCCGTGGCCGTACTCTCAAGAAACTCCGCTATTGCCGCCGTGACTTCTCTGGCTCAGCCTGGTTACCATGACAACACAGGACGCAAGCTGTCTACTCTATTATTGTGCTACGCATGCGCGAGTATCCTGACATCTACCGAGGAGAAGTGGTGAGCCCGGATCCTCAGCTAATGAATATAATTATACTCTTTTTGTGATGCCACTATAGTCGGTCTGACCGCTACCACTTTCAAGTGGTCTCACTTATTATCACTGTCACAATTGGTATAACACGGACTTTGGCATGGATTTTAACATGGACACTCTGACGTATCATGGAGGGCGGTATTCAACTGCTCACATGACCTAAGATCACTTGCATGGATGTACACGCCTCACACAGGGCGGACTGCGGCGTGCTCCAATGATTTCGTTTTTTGCACAGATGGAATTTAATGAATAATTATTGTACACCAATCATGTTTTTTGATGTCACTATATATACCTGCTGTTTGTTTCACTCAACACGCTTGAAAATGGTGGCAAGAAGCTACCGAAACGTTGCGTACTGAATTGCTGCATGATTTGAATAAACACTTACTTCTTCACGTTGAACCTGTGTGCCGTGGACTTTCCCGTGATATATGCTTTCGGTCTGAAGTCAGGACCTGGGTCTGCTGACACCGACTAACTACTAAAGCTGTGCTGCTCGTTATCTTCTTTATATAGATAGATAGATATTATCCACTCAGGGACCTACACTGATACACTGTAACAATCCCCCCAGGCAGGAGGACCCTGGCCCCTATGCTGATGTGTAGCAGCCCAGGTCTCAGCAGTATGAGGACATGTGACGCCTATGGTTGTACATCTCCTGTCACAGATTAAGATACAGAGTTATATATCCGGTGATGAAGCTTTTATACATGAGATGGAGAGCGGCCCTGGTGGGATTGGAAGAAACATAATACGGGGGGGGGGGGGGGGGAATGAAAATGCTAATTGTTCTTAGGTCCCGATAGATGGGTAAATGAATGTCACCAATGATCAGAGCCCAGACAGTAAATGTGTCACCGCATGCAGTGTATGGGGAGGTGTGTGATCCCTCATCTATCCCCATACTAATCACAGCCTCCTCATTCACTGCAAGTCACTGACTCAGGGTCAGCCCAGGAGAACCCACAGAAACTAGGTCACCGCTAAAATCCTCTCCATGTATATAAAATAGTGAGAACACCGCTCACATCTATTACATATTACCGCATACAGGAGGAGAGGAGGCAGCAACACACAGTGCAGGACTATAGGACTATGTTTAGGTTATCCACAGGGGGCAGTATTATAGTAGTTATATCCCTGTACATAGGGTGCAGTATTATAGTAGTTATATTCCTGTATGTAGGAGCAGTATTATAGCAGTTATATTCTTGTATATAAGGGCAGTATTATAGTAGTTATATTCCTGTATATAGGGGCAGTATTATAGTAGTTATATTCCTGTATATAGATGGCAGTATTATAGTAGTTATATTCCTGTATATAGATGGCAGTATTATAGTAGTTATATTCTTGTATATAGGAGCAATATTATAGTAGTTATATTCCTGTATATAGGAGCAGTATTATAGTAGTTATATTCCTATATATAGAAGCAGTATTATAGTAGTTATATTCCTGTATATAGGGGCAGTATTATAGTAGTTATATTCCTGTATATAGATGGCAGTATTATAGTAGTTATATTCTTGTATATAGGAGCAATATTATAGTAGTTATATTCTTGTATATAGGAGCAGTATTATAGTAGTTATATTCCTGTATATAGGGGGCAGTATTATAGTAGTTATATTCCTGTATATAGAGGGCAGTATTATAGTAGTTATATTCTTGTATATAGGGAGCAGTATGATAGTAGTTATATTCTTGTATATAGGAGCAGTATTATAGTAGTTATATTCTTGTATATAGGAGCAGTATTATAGTAGTTATATTCCTGTATATAGGAGCAGTATTATAGTAGTTATATTCCTGTATATAGGGGCAGTATTATAGTAGTTATATTCTTGTATATAGGAGCAGTATTATAGTAATTATATTCTTGTATATAGGAGCAGTATTATAGTAGTTATATTCCTGTATATAGGAGCAGTGTTATAGTAGTTATATTCTTGTATATAGGAGCAGTATTATAGTAGTTATATTCCTGTATATAGGGGCAGTATTATAGTAGTTATATTCCTGTATATAGGAGCAGTATTATAGTAGTTATATTCTTGTATATAGGAGCAGTGTTATAGTAGTTATATTCTTGTATATAGGGGCAGTATTATAGTAGTTATATTCTTGTATATAGGAGCAGTATTATAGTAGTTATATTCCTGTATATAGGAGCAGTATTATAGTAGTTATATTCTTGTATATAGGAGGCAGTATTATAGTAGTTATATTCTTGTATATAGGAGCAGTATTATAGTAGTTATATTCTTGTATACAGGAGCAGTATTACAGTAGTTATATTCCTGTATATAGGAGCAGTATTATAGTAGTTATATTCTTGTATATAGGAGCAGTATTATAGTAGTTATATTCTTGTATACAGGAGCAGTATTACAGTAGTTATATTCCTGTATATAGGAGCAGTATTATTGTAGTTATATTCTTGTATATAGGAGCAGTATTATAGTAGTTATATTCTTGTATATAGGAGCAGTGTTATAGTAGTTATATTCCTGTATATAGGAGCAGTATTATAGTAGAAATTTTTCATACTTACGTAATTTTACTTTCTTCGAGTCTAAAGGCAGCACAATAGGGTTATACAGCTCCTCCTTAGATCCTCCTAGGAACGCCCACCTAAAAAAAACCTCATTAACAGCACCAATACCACTGTATGATCCCCTTTAAATCACTCCCACTCACACACTGACACGTGTAATAACATAGCCTTCTAGATGCTTAATCTTTTTAATAGGGCGGGTATATTTGTGCTGCCTTTAGACTCGAAGAAAGTAAAATTACGTAAGTATGAAAAAATTTCTACTTTCTTCTTCGTCTCAAGGCAGCACAATAGGGAGCTTACTAGCTACTAAAGGGTGGGTATCGCTGCTGCATTTAGAACCGCCGTGCTAAAGGCTGGACCTCTACCTTGCATGTCTAGTCGATAATGACTGATGAAAGTAGACGGGGATGTCCAGGATGCGGCATTACAGATGTCAATTATCGGGACTTGAGCCCTCTCCGCCCATGATGTTGACATTGATCTTGTTGAGTGGGCTCGAAGAACTTCTGGTGGTGGCAGATTTTGAATTCTGTATGCTTCCAGAATAGTTGTTTTCAGCCACCTGGCCAAGGTATCTTTTGATGCCTTCTTCCCCTTGTTGCCTCCAGCAAATTGCAGGAATAGATTTTCATCGATCCAGAACTGAGCAACTCTATCTAGATAGATTTTTAGTGCTCTGACCACATCTAATGTGTGAAGTCTGCTCTCTTCTTCAGACGCTGGATCTGTCATGAATTTTTGCAGGAAGACTTCCCTATTGATATTCTCAGTAGATGAGATCTTAGGAAGGAAGGATGGTACAGTTCTTATCAATACCCCATCTGGGATGAACTTCAGGAAGGGTTCTCTGGATGATAACGCCTGTAATTCTCCCAGCCTTTTTGCCGATGTGATGGCTATTAGAAACACAGTTTTACAGGATAGCCACTTCATGTCTGCTGACTGGAGAGGTTCAAATGGTGGACCAGTCAATGCGTTTAGGACTGCTGTTAAGTCCCAGGAAGAGATGGGAGACTTTATGACAGGTCTCAGATTTTTTAACGCCTTGAAGAAGCGTATGATCAATGGGTGTCCTGCAAACTGGCCATCAGTGAAGGAATTAATCGCTGTCATATGGACGCGAAGTGTGTTCGCCTTCAGTCCTTTTACGAACCCTTCTTGAAGAAATTGTAATATGACCGGTAGGTCGATATCCTGGAAATTCTTTTCTTGTCTCCAGACTGTGAATTTTCTCCATAATTTGGAGTATACTCTATTAGTTGAGCGCTTTCTGGCCGACAATAGGGTGTCTATCACCTGATCCGAGAGACCAGACCGTCTGAATTTAGATCTTTCATATTCCACGCAGTTAAGTGGAGATGGGCCAGGTGAGGGTGAAATAGGCCGTCTTGTATCAGCAGATCCTGTACTTGCGGAAGCTTCCAGAAGATCCCTTTGGACAGGCGTAGCAATAACGGGAACCACACTCTGCGAGGCCAGAATGGTGCTATGACTATTGCCTCGGGGCTGTCCATCAAGATTTTCTTCAGGACTTTGGGAATCAGAACTGGTGGAGGGAAAATGTACATGGACTTGTCTTTCCATGACACTGAGAATGCATCGAGGATATCCGGTTCGTCTCTGGGGTTCAGTGATGCAAACCTCTGAACGTGACGATTTTCCCTCGTCGCCATCATGTCCCATAAAGGATAGCCCCACCTGCTGACTACTTCTTGGAAGTAGGTAGGGTTGAGTTGCCACTCGTTGGGGCTCAGAGTCCGACGACTCAGAAGGTCCGCTACTGTATTGCTGGATCCTTTTATATGCAGCGCTGAGATTGATCTCACTGTGTGTTCTGCCCAACGCATGATGGACTTGCATTCTCTCTCCAATCTGGGGCTTCTGGTTCCACCCTGCTTGTTTATATAAA
This sequence comes from Dendropsophus ebraccatus, assembly GCF_027789765.1. Lineage (NCBI taxonomy): Eukaryota > Metazoa > Chordata > Amphibia > Anura > Hylidae > Dendropsophus > Dendropsophus ebraccatus. Next base: position 15,380,599 of record NC_091458.1, read on the forward strand.
ACACTGTAGCTGCATTGTCTGATCTGACCAGAACCGACTTGTTCTTCAACTGCAGTGTGAAATGTCGCAGGGCTAGCTTCACCGCTTTGAGCTCCTTCAGATTGGACGTCGCTTTCCTGTCCACAGCTGACCAGGCTCTCTGTACCCACTGACCCCCCAGATGGGCCCCCCAACCCATAGCTGAGGCATCCGTGGTCAAGATCACCGGATTGCTCGGACGAAAGCTGTTGCCTTTGTTCACATTGTTTGGAACCAACCACCATCGCAGATCCTTCCGCGTCCCAGGTGACAGCGTCACTGTTGTTGCTAGCGACGTCACTTTCCTGTCCCACGTATTCAGAATCTCCTTCTGAAGAGGTCTCATTCTTGCTCTGGCCCAAGGGACTGCTTCGATGACTGACGTCAATAAGCCCAAAGTACTCATGGCATTCAGAATTGACACTGCGGGAGTCTCTATCAGAGCATATACTTGACTCTGCAGTGTCACTACTTTGTCTGTCGGCAGAAAAAGCTTCATCCGAGTCGTGTCTATCAAGAAGCCTAAAAACTTCTTTGTCGTAGCAGGGGAGAGGTCCGATTTCTTGATGTTGATCAGGAATCCCACTGACTCTAGTAACTGGCGCGTCAGAGCTAGGTGATGTAGTAGAAGCTGAACCGAGGGAGCTATCAAGAGCCAGTCGTCCAGGTAGGGGACTATTTGTACACCCTGAAGCCTCAAGTGAGCCACCAGCACAATCACTACCTTGGTAAAAACCCTTGGTGAGGATGTTAGGCCAAAGGGGAGTGCTCTGAACTGGTAGTGCATCACCTTGTCCCCTACCTGAATCGCCACCCTGAGATACTTCCTGGACATCGGATGGATTGGGACATGGAGATAGGCATCCATGAGGTCTATGGAGACCATCACATCTGACTGTTGGATAAGGCTGATTGCTGACCGAATGGAGTCCATCTTGAACTTCTCCTTTTTCACAAAGTTGTTCACATAGCGCAGATCTATAATTAAGCGGGATTTTCCTTCCGGCTTGGGCACCGGAAACACCCGAGAGTATACTCCGCTCCCTTTCTCCTCCTCCGGAACTTCTTCTAGCGCATTTTTCGCAAGAAATTCCTCCAATAGAGATGGTACAATACTGCTTGCTTGGCTTGTTGATTACAAACCGAGGTCTCGGTTTGTGAGCGAAATTTATTCTGTAGCCGGCTTTTATTGTGCTTAGAACCCACTCGTCTGTGGTGATGCTTTGCCAGACCTGCCAGAACCTTGAAAGCCTTGCGCCTACCGGAGGTGGATGAAGGGAGGGGTTGGCGTCAGAATTCAGTCTTTGACTGTCCTTCTCCTGGTTTTCCTTTGCCTTTATTGTAACTCCTTTTGTTAGATCTGCTTTGGAAATTTTTCCGCTTGAAGGCATTCCTCCCCTTGCCTCGAAAATATTTGAAAGGCTTCTTTTTCCCCGACATGGGAAAGGAGAGTCCCTTGCCTTCTTTGGTAGGCTCCAGTATCTTCACTAACTGATCTCCTATAAGCTGACCAGGTTCGAAGGGCAGGCTGCAAAAATTGTTTTTATTGGCTACGTCACCTGGCCAAGGCTTGAGCCAGATTGCACGCCTCACAGAGTTCACTAAAGCCATGGTTTTTGCCGAGATCTTAAGGACGTCGATCGGGAAATCACAAAGGAAATCTGCGCAAACCTTAAGGCTTGAGACCTGTTCCAATAGCTCCTCCCTTGGGACTCGGTCTTCAATCTGTCTGCTTAATTGACTAAGCCATACGCGCAGTGCCCTAGACACTGGGACAGTGGACAAGGCCGCTTTACTTAAATCTGCAGCATTGTAATGCGCCTTTTTTAATAGCACATCTGACTTCCTGTCCATAACGTCTTTTAGGATAGACGAATCCTCTGCCGGGAAAAGGGTGTTCTTTGACAACTTGGCGACTGCAGTGTCAATTTTACCTGGTGCCTCCCACATCTCTGACTCCACTGGATCCAGGCGGTATACAGCCTTGAAGCGAGAACCCAGGATTACCCTCTTATCCGGCTTCTTCCACTCCTTCTCCATAATTGTCTTGAGCACTTGATGCCCAGATAATACACACGATTTTTTTCGTGGAAAATAATAAAGATTATCTTTATCTTGAGAGGATGATTTATCTTTTTTAACCTCTATAATCTCTTTGACAGCTTTGATTAATTTGTCCGCGTGTTCTTTCTTGAAGAGATAATAATCCTCTGTAGGGGGCTCCTCATCTGAGGATTCACTTTCAGAGGCCTAAGAGGAAGAAGAGGAAGAGGAAGATTCTGATGAGGAAGGCTCTTTCCTTTTGCTAGATCTTTTCTTCTTTTTTGCCATTGATTTATTAGGCATATTCTCTTTAAACCATGAAAAGAATGATCTAGCCTCATTCAGAAACACTGAGGTTTCACCTTGAGAAGATCCAGCAGCACCTAAGTCAGCTGACTGGTCCGAACGGTCTTTGCCTCTTTTGCGCTTGGCTGACGGCGCTCCTTGTGATGAGCAGAGATGGCAAATGGAATGTCCATAATCATCCGGTAGTGGTTGTTCACATACTCGGCACAACCTGTGCTTAGTCTTAGTCCTCCTTTTTCCTCTAGATGATTCACTAGACATCTGTAGGGATATAAAAGTGCACATAGTTAGTAGGCCGGGTCCCACCCACCCACCTATGTGCAGCCGCATTACCACTGACCTTAGCAAGGAGAGAATCCGGCTGCCCTGCACAAAGGGTACCGCTCGGCAGACTCTCCCTGCTTAAATAACCCGGCAGAACCCGCGCATGCGTGGATACCGGGACCCTCCGTGACGCACTTCCTGTGCGCGTCATCCGAATCACCTGATTCAATGTAGCCAATCCTCCTGCAGCGCGTCACACGCTGCGCCCGATCATGTGACTCGGAACTCCGGACCGGAAGTGACGCGGTAGAGGGCGGAACACCGTGGAACGCAGGAACCGGCCTTTGGAACGCACGCGCCCCCACGCTGCACCAAGGGCCGTACAGGAGAGAGACCGCCGGCAGGATACCAGCACCCTATCCCTCACACCAGTTCTGGGACACAGGTATCTCTCTCTGGCAACTAGGTCCAGGAACTACTGACCGATGCCAGCAGGTACCCCAAAACAGCCCCAGCACCTAAGGCAGGGTACCTGCAGCAGCCTAGGCTGCAGTGCTGAGGCACAACGGCCTCTCTGCAAAAAACAAACATAAGCAGTGTTAATACATGGTGGGCTACTAAGGCATATACTTGCCTAACCTCCCAGGACTAGGAGGATATGAAAAAACACGTGTCAGTGTGTGAGTGGGAGTGATTTAAAGGGGATCATACAGTGGTATTGGTGCTGTTAATGAGGTTTTTTTTAGGTGGGCGTTCCTAGGAGGATCTAAGGAGGAGCTGTATAACCCTATTGTGCTGCCTTGAGACGAAGAAGAAAGTAATTATATTCTTGTATATAGGAGCAGTATTATAGTAGTTATATTCCTGTATATAGGGGCAGTATTATAGTAGTTATATTCTTGTATATAGGAGCAGTATTATAGTAGTTATTTGTGTGGAGCAAGAGACCTCAGCACAACCGATGGACAGCTATCCAAGCCATATAACGAGTGGAGCACAGGTGTAGGTAGAGGTGGTAGTCTCCAATAAAGATAGCCTAAGTGAGCGGTGCACGGACGGGAAAGACAGTCTATGTAATGCGAACAGGTAGAAAATAAGTCCAGCACTCACGGGTTTCTTGGATGTAGGCTTACTTCTTTATTTCATTTCAGAGTGTGAACAGGGAGGGAGAGGGTGCGCGGCGTGTCTCTAATGACGACGGCCGTTTCTGGCCACTAGGGCCTTTCGTCTAGCCGAGAGCATGCGCCGTGTAACAGGAAGGGATGTGAAATAGACACAGGTAACACACGTGATCAGTGGTATAAAAAAACTTATCTATAGCAATAAAACATTACAAGAACACTGTAAGATCATTTCTTTCGTTAAGGCCAAGCGGGCCCGTAGCTTCTAGACCTGTAATCCATAAGGACTCTCTTTTCAGTAGAGTCCGGTGTTGGTCTGTACTGCTACCTCTGGGGTTAACCCTTTCCAGGCCCAAAAACTTTACACATTTGGTGTCGCCCCCCATGCTCTTTGCGGATATGTTCTATCAGGCGCGGTACTCCCTTTTCCTGTGCGTACAGAATACATGTGCTCTTTGTATCTGTTCCAGAGGGGGCGCTTAGTTTTACCTATATAGAATCTTTTGCATGGGCATATCAGGGCGTACACTGTGTAAGTTGTTCTGCAAGTTATAAAATCTTTTATGTAGCAATCTTTGCCTCCTAAGTGAATGTATACGGTGCTAAGCATTTGCGGGCAGTAGTTGCACTGATCACACTTACGATTACCTTCGGGAAGAGACGCATTCAACCAGTGTGGTTTTTTTCTTCTTTTTTTCTTGGTCCATGTTATTACTGAGCATATCTCCTATAGTCTTATTTTTTCTATGGGTAATGCACGGTTTGCGGCTAGCAATATCGTGCAGGTCGGGATCGCTTTCTAGAAGGAACCAGTGGCGATTTATGGCTTGCCTAATGACGTCATTAAGTGGCGAATAAATGCGAGTGAGTTACACGCAGTAGGTTTTCTGTATACAGAGGTATTAATAACATTGTCTCTTAGTTCAATGAACAAATCCAGGAATTCGAGTGTAGGGCCACCGTACTTAGACGTAAAGAACATATTCCTATTGTTATGATCATTAAGGTACTGGACAAATTCGAGAAAGGTTTTCTCATTGTTTCCCCATGCAATAAAAATGTCATCGACAAATCGATAGTATCCCTTAATCTGTGTGATGAATGGATTATTCGCTGTGTATATAAGATCGTGTTCAAGCTTCAAGAACAAATTGGCATACGTGCAGGAGACCGGCGTGCCCATAGCAGTGCCGATCTCCTGCCGATGCCATACGCCTTCAAATTGGAATACATTATTCCTAAGGATAAACTTTAGGGCCTCCCTAACCAAGTTACGCAACGCTGTAGAGTTACCTCCCTTTTCCAGGAACCAGTCCAGTCCAGTCCACATGATGCGGGTGTAGAGGCTCTCCACATCAATGAAGGTAAGGGCGGTACCTGCCTCCAGTGGATGTTACTGATAGCCCCCAGGAACTCACCAGAGTCCTTAATGTAGGATGGGGTATGTTCAAGAATGGGTCTGAGAATCCATTCTACGTATTGAGATAGACCCTCAGTAACTGAATTTATCGCTGAGACAATAGGGCGCCCAGGTGGCTTCTCCAATGATTTATGAATCTTGGGGAGAAAATACCACCTGAGCGCCCTAGGGGAGTCGGGTATGATTTTTTCGGCCATCTCTCTATCCAGAGCCCCTGCAGCTACATGTCTATTTAGAAGTGACCTAAGGTCTTCTTTAATTTTCCCTGTTGGGTCTTTATTAAGTGTAGAATAGGTCTTATTGTCACTGAGCTGCCTCTGGGCTTCATATGTATAGTAGGCTTTTGACATGACTACCGTTGCTCCCCCTTTATCTGCCCTTTTCACCACTATATCTGGTCTGGATCTAAGCCAGTTTAGGGCCGCTTCTCTTTAGATGTAAGATTGTTGACCGGTTGAGGGTATGTCAGCGCCTTCACGTCACGAGTCACCAATTTATGAAAGAGGTCCAGGGCACTGCCTGGTGTGACTTGGGGCGTGAAGGTGGACTGTTTACCACCCCTAAAATATGCCTGCTGTGTCTCACATAGGGCGGCATCTGGGGTCTGATCATGCATTAATAACTGGAGGCAGGAAATCTCCTGCTCATTACAACCCTCTGGTGGTATAAACCCCAGTGGTCCGATAGACCCTCTAGAGGCTGGTGCCTTTTGCTGCAATTGAAATTTATTAATGGCAAAATGCTTGGTCAAGTTGATTCTTCTAATAGCTTTAAACAGGTCTATATCGAAATCCGAGGCTGAGAAGCCTTCCGCAAGACCGTAGTTCAGTCCTTTTGCCAAAAGCGACTCCACATCACGATCAATGGACACTCCGGATATGTTAATCACATTTGGGGGGTAGGATATCTCCTCCATGAGACATGTTTGCGTTTTCTCGGTCCTTTTACTCCTCGACCGATGTTTTCTGCCCCCTCTTCTACATCCCCTCCTAAAGGGCGAGAACCAGGCATGTTATGATCCGATGGTCCGGATGATCTGGCTGTTGCCCCTCTCGTAGAGTCATCAGAAGTACTGATATCAGATTCGGTAGTGCCTGTCTCATATGTGCTCCGATATACACTTTTAGGTTTTCCTTTTCCAAGGCCTTTTTTCTTCCTGCTCCAGTCAAAGACCTGGTTACTCTCATAGTCCATTTTATCCCGCATGTATTTATCTTTTTTATGTTCTTTGGTTTCCATCTGCAAAGCCATCGTAAGTGTGGTCAGTGCAACTACTGCCCGCAAATGCTTAGCACCGCATACATTCATCTAGGGGGCAAAGATTGCTACATAAAAGATTTTATAACTTCCAGAACAACTTACACAGTGTACGCCCTGATATGCCCATGCAAAAGATTCTATATAGGTAAAACTAAGCGCCCCCCCTGGAACAGATACAAAGAGCACATGTATTCTGTACGCACAGGGAAAGGGGTACAGCGCCTGATAGAACATATCCGCAAAGAGCATGGGGGGCGACACCAAATGTGTAAAGTTTTTGGGCCTGGAAAGGGTTAACCCCAGAGGTAGCAGTACAGACCAACACCGGACTCTACTGAAAAGAGAGTCCTTATGGATTACAGGTCTAGAAGCTACGGGCCCACTTGGCCTTAACGAAAGAAATGATCTTACAGTGTTCTTGTAATGTTTTATTGCTATAGATAAGTTTTTTTATGCCACTGATCACGTGTGTTACCTGTGTCTATTTCACATCCCTTCCTGTTACACGGCGCATGCTCTCGGCTAGACGAAAGGCCCCAGTGGCCAGAAACGGCCGTCGCCATTAGAGACACGCCGCGCACCCTCTCCCTCCCTGTTCACACTCTGAAATGAAATAAAGAAGTAAGCCTACATCCAAGAAACCAGCTGATTGAGCTGATTGATACCGGGTGAGTGCTGTCTATGTCTACTCTATACACAGTGTACTCCTGTCCTACCGTCCTGCACCCCCGGCACTCAGCCGAACACACCGCGGTGTATCCTGCATACTCATATCCGTGGGCCCATTGATACTGGATCATTGTCTGGCGGTGCGGGTCAGCTGTATCTTCCCCTCGCATTATATTAGTTATATTCTTGTATATAGGGGGCAGCATTATAGTAGATATATTCTTGTATATAGGAGCAGTATTATAGTAGTTATATTCTTGTATATAGGAGCAGTATTATAGTAGTTATATTCTTGTATATAGGAGCAGTATTATAGTAGTTATACGTATGGTGAGAGTTCCGGCCGGCACTAACTACAAGGTACACCCAATGTGGGAAACCCGGGACTGGAGTATATAGCACACAGACTGTATCCAAACCGTGGAGCGGCGGTGCAGAGACAAAAAAGGCAGGATAAATGAACAAGGATCAAGAAACAGAGTCTCGCACTCACCGGACTGAAGATGCAAGTGGTTTATTTCCGATACATCAGAGTAGGCTAGGCGGGGAGAGGGGAGATGGTGAAGCAGGTGTGTTCAGCAGGAGCAACAAAATGTTTCACGCCTACAGAGGCGCTTCGTCGGGCTAGGAACCACCTTCCCCCTCCCAGCCCTAGCCTCTGGTGTACGGATCAATAAACCTGCTTTCTCTGCTTACCGGTGAGTGCGGATTCCTCTTTCTCCATTGCACATTATAGTAGTTATATTCTTGTATATAGGGGCAGTATTATAGTAGTTATATTCTTGTATATAGGGAGCAGTATTATAGTAGTTATATTCTTGTATATAGGAGCAGTATTATAGTAGTTATATTCCTGTATATAGAAGCAGTATTATAGTAGTTATATTCCTGTATATAGGGAGCAGTATTATAGTAGTTATATTCTTGTATATAGGGGACAGTATTATAGTAGTTATAATCCTGTATATAGGAGCAGTATTATAGTAGTTATATTTTTGTATATAGGGGACAGTATTATAGTAGTTATATAATCCTGTATATAGGAGCAGTATTATAGTAGTTATATCCCTGTATATAGAAGCAGTATTATAGTAGTTATATTCCTGTATATAGGAGCAGTATTATAGTAGTTATATTCTTGTATATAGGAGGCAGTATTATAGTAGTTATTGCCAGAGGGAGGAACAGCTGACCCGCACCACCAAACAAAAGTCCAATGTCTATGGATCCACGGATACAAAATGTGCAGGATACACTGCGATATAAATGGCTGGACGCCGGGGGTGCAAGACGATAAGGAAGTAATACGCTGTGTGTAGGATAGATGAAGACAGCACTCACCCGGTACAAGGCAGCTCAGTTTATTCCATGAATCGCAGGTGGCAGGGAGGGAGAGGTGAGGACGCGCACTGGGACGGCCGTTTCGGGGACACGCCCCCTTTGTCGACAAAGGGGGCGTGTCCCCGAAACGGCCGTCCCAGTGCGCGTCCTCACCTCTCCCTCCCTGCCACCTGCGATTCATGGAATAAACTGAGCTGCCTTGTACCGGGTGAGTGCTGTCTTCATCTATCCTACACACAGCGTATTATAGTAGTTATATTCCTGTATATAGGAGCAGTATTATAGTAGTTATATTCTTGTATATAGGGGGCAGTATTATAGCAGTTATATTCTTGTATATAGGAGCAGAATTATAGTAGTTATATTCCTGTATATAGGAGCAGTATTATAGTAGTTATATTCTTGTATATAGAAGCAGTATTATAGTAGTTATATTCTTGTATATAGGGGACAGTATTATAGTAGTTATAATCCTGTATATAGGAGCAGTATTATAGTAGTTGTATTTTTGTACAGAATGTAAGCAACCAATCACAGCTCAGACTTCAGCTCTGGCAAGTTAAGAGCTGAGCTGTGATTGGTTGCTGTGGGCAGATTACACCAGTGTATAGTTTACACCCTTTGATAAATCTGACCATAGTCTCTATTTTTTCCTACATTAAATGATAGAACGTGATTGTAATATTCTAATTCTTCACTTTTGCCTGGTGTAATCTTTTTGATCCTCTCTATATAACACACCACCTATATGTTTGTTTGTCTCCATACACATCACCCAGCATACACCATTCTCACTATGACTCGTCCTCCTCCTCCCTCTGATTTAAATGAAAACTGAAACTTTCCAGGAAACTGAGCTGTTTCTAATCTCAGGACCTTTCAGATCTCCGTCTCTGTTTCCTTCTCGTTCATCAGTCTCTAAATCTGTAGGAGTCTCCTGTAACCCGTCGGTCGGTCACTGTTGTCCGATATCCCGATGTCTATTACGTTACATTTACGGGTTATTCTTTATGTGATTTTGTAACTTTGTTGCCTATGAGAATTCTGTCCCTCTAACCTCCCATGGGCTTCAGTGAGAGCTCTATAAGGGGTTAATCTTACATTTTGTCTTGTTGTGTGTTACCTATAGACATTTCTTGTGTTTTCAGGATTCCGCAGAAACTCAGCAGTGACCCAGATACGGGCGAGCAGGTGCAGAGCTGGAGTGATCCTGCCGTATGATGGGGGTCCCAGCTTCTTCTGGGTCGGCGTTACTGGATGACTGGATCCTATATAACCTCTGACTGTGATACCTGCTTTTTATCCCTGGCCAAAGAGCATGCAGCAATAAAAAATAAGAGATTCATGCAAAAATCTGTGAGAGTCTGTGATTATTAGGAGAGTGAACAGGGGATGGGGCAAGCGTGGAGACCACCGGAGCTATAGACTGTGACTAGGTAGAAATTAAATTGGGGGTTACCATCTTAAAAGGATACCCCAGAAAAATGGCTTTAAATCAACTTGTTTTAGAAAGCTATATAGATTTGTAATTTAATTCTATTTAAAAATCTCCACTCTTCCAGTACTTATTAGCTGCTGCATGTCCTGCAGGAAGTGATGTATTATTCCCAGTCTGACACAGTGCTCTCTGCTGCTACCTCTTTCCGGACATGGACAGAGATGGCAGCAGAGAGCACTATGTCAGACTGGAGAGAATACACTACTTCTTGCAGGACATACAGCAGATGATATGTACTGTAAGACTGGAGATTTTAAAATAGAAGTAAATTTACAAATCTGTATAACTTTCTGACGGTTAAAAAAAACATTTACCCTTTAAAATCCTGGAGGTGCTTGGGGGCTCAAAACAGCTAAAGGGATTGTGGGAAACATTTTGCATAATTTCCATTCACTTTTATCGGAGCTTCAAGCAACAACAGATGGCTGGGAAGGAGAGGAGAGAGAGGAGAGGTGATCCAGAGATAGAGATGGCAGAGAAGGAGAAGAGAGAGAGGAGAGGAGAAGCTATCCAGAGACAGAGATGGCGGGGAAGGAGAAGAGAGAGAGGAGAGGAGAAGCTATCCAGAGATAGAGATGGCGGGGAAGGAGAAGAGAGAGAGGAGAGGAGAAGCTATGAGGAGAAGAGATGGCGGGGAAGGAGAAGAGAGAGAGGAGAGGAGAAGCTATCCAGAGATAGAGATGGCAGAGAAGGAGAAAAGAGAGAGGAGAGGAGAAGCTATCCAGAGATAGAGATGGCGGGGAAGGAGAAGAGAGAGAGGAGAGGAGAAGCTATCCAGAGACAGAGATGGCGGGGAAGGAGAAGAGAGAGAGGAGAGGAGAGGAGAAGCTATCCAGAGATAGAGATGGCGGGGAAGGAGAAGAGAGAGAGGAGAGGAGAAGCTATCCAGAGATATAGATGGCGGGGAAGGAGAAGAGATGGCGGGGAAGGAGAAGAGAGAGAGGAGAGGAGAAGCTATCCAGAGATATAGATGGCGGGGAAGGAGAAGAGATGGCGGGGAAGGAGAAGAGAGAGAGGAGAGGAGAAGCTATCCAGAGATAGAGATGGCAGAGAAGGAGAAAAGAGAGAGGAGAGGAGAAGCTATCCAGAGATAGAGATGGCGGGGAAGGAGAAGAGAGAGAGGAGAGGAGAAGCTATCCATAGAGATGGCAGAGAAGGAGAAAAGAGAGAGGAGAGGAGAAGCTATCCAGAGATAGAGATGGCGGGGAAGGAGAAGAGAGAGAGGAGAAGCTATCCAGAGATAGAGATGGCGGGGAAGGAGAAGAAAGAGAGGAGAGGAGAAGCTATCCAGAGATAGAGATGGTGGGGAAGGAGAAGAGAGAGAGAAGAGGAGAGGTTATCCAGAGATAGAGATGGCGGGGAAGGAGAAGAAAGAGAGGAGAGGTTATCCAGAGATAGAGATGGCGGGGAAGGAGAAGAGAGAGGAGAGGAGAAGCTATCCAGAGATAGAGATGGCGGGGAAGGAGAAGAGAGAGAGGAGAGCAGAAGCTATCCAGAGATAGAGATGGCGGGGAAAGAGAAGAGAGAGAGGAGAGGAGAGGTTATCCAGAGATAGAGATGGCGGGGAAGGAGAAAAGAGAGAGAGGAGAGGAGAAGCTATCCAGAGATAGAGATGGCGGGGAAGGAGAAGAGAGAGAGGAGAAGCTATCCAGAGATAGAGATGGCGGGGAAGGAGAAGAGAGGAGAGGAGAAGCTATCCAGAGATAGAGATGGCGGGGAAGGAGAAGAGAGGAGAGGAGAAGCTATCCAGAGATAGAGATGGCGGGGAAGGAGAAGAGAGAGAGGAGAGGAGAAGCTATCCAGAGATAGAGATGGCGGGGAAGGAGAAAAGAGAGAGAGGAGAGGAGAAGCTATCCAGAGATAGAGATGGCAGGGAAGGAGAAGAGAGAGAGGAGAGGAGAAGCTATCCAGAGATAGAGATGGCGGGGAAGGAGAAGAGAGAGAGGAGAGGAGAAGCTATCCAGAGATAGAGATGGCGGGGAAGGAGAAGAGAGGAGAGGAGAAGCTATCCAGAGATAGAGATGGCGGGGAAGGAGAAGAGAGAGAGGAGAGGAGAAGCTATCCAGAGATAGAGATGATGGGGAAGGAGAAGAGAGAGAGAAGAGGAGAGGTTATCCAGAGATAGAGATGGCGGGGAAGGAGAAGAAAGAGAGGAGAGGAGAGGTTATCCAGAGATAGAGATGGCGGGGAAGGAGAAGAGAGGAGAGGAGAAGCTATCCAGAGATAGAGATGGCGGGAAAGGAGAAGAGAGAGAGGAGAGCAGAAGCTATCCAGAGATAGAGATGGCGGGGAAGGAGAAGAGAGAGAGGAGAGGAGAGGTTATCCAGAGATAGAGATGGCGGGGAAGGAGAAAAGAGAGAGAGGAGAGCAGAAGCTATCCAGAGATAGAGATGGCAGGGAAGGAGAAGAGAGAGAGGAGAGGAGAAGCTATCCAGAGATAGAGATGGCGGGGAAGGAGAAGAGAGAGAGGAGAGGAGAAGCTATCCAGAGATAGAGATGGCGGGGAAGGAGAAGAGAGAGAGGAGAGGAGAAGCTATCCAGAGATAGAGATGGCAGAGAAGGAGAAGAGAGAGAGGAGAGGAGAAGCTATCCAGAGATAGAGATGGCAGAGAAGGAGAAAAGAGAGAGAGGAGAGGAGAAGCTATCCAGAGATAGAGATGGCAGAGAAGGAGAAGAGAGAGAGGAGAGGAGAAGCTATCCAGAGATAGAGATGGCGGGGAAGGAGAAGAGAGAGAGGAGAGGAGAAGCTATCCAGAGATAGAGATGGCGGGGAAGGAGAAGAGAGAGAGAGGAGAGGAGAAGCTACCCAGAGATAGAGATGGCAGAGAAGGAGAAGAGAGAGAGGAGAGGAGAAGCTATCCAGAGACAGAGATGGCGGGGAAGGAGAAGAGAGAGAGGAGAGGAGAAGCTATCCAGAGATAGAGATGGCGGGGAAGGAGAAGAGAGAGGAGAGGAGAAGCTACCCAGAGATAGAGATGGCAGAGAAGGAGAAGAGAGAGAGGAGAGGAGAAGCTATCCAGAGATAGAGATGGCGGGGGGGAGAAGAGAGAGAAGAGAGGTTATCCAGAGATAGAGATGGCGGGGAAGGAGAAGAGAGAGAGGAGAGGAGAAGCTATCCAGAGGTAGAGATGGCGGGGAAGGAGAAGAGAGAGAGGAGAGGTTATCCAGAGATAGAGATAGCGGGGATGGAGAAAAGAGAGAGGAGAGGAGAAGCTATCCAGAGATAGAGATGGCTGGGAAGGAGAAGAGAGAGAGGAGAGGAGAAGCTATCCAGAGATAGAGATGGCGGGGAAGGAGAAGAGAGAGAGGAGAGGAGAAGCTATCCAGAGATAGAGATGGCGGGGAAGGAGAAGAGAGAGAGGAGAGGAGAGGTTATCCAGAGATAGAGATGGCGGGGAAGGAGAAGAGAGAGAGGAGAGGAGAAGCTATCCAGAGATAGAGATGGCGGGGAAGGAGAAGAGAGAGAGGAGAGGAGAGGAGAAGCTATCCAGAGATAGAGATGGCGGGGAAGGAGAAGAGAGAGAGGAGAGGCTATCCAGAGATAGAGATGGCGGGGAAGGAGAAGAGAAGAGAAGGGAATGAAAGGAGGAAGGAAAGATGGAAGAAAGATATAGGAAACAAGGAGGGAACTGGTGAGAGAAGAGAAAGAAGGAAAAGAAGTGAAGAGAACAAAAAAATATATAAAGGTAAAAAGATAAAGGAAGGGATCAGGGAAAATAGAGAAGAGATTAAAGAAAAAGGTCATTAAAGGAAAAAGGAACCTGTTACCCCGGGCAGCCACCACCACCACCGCCCCCCCCCCCCCCCCAGATGGGGCCCCCCCATATATACAAGCTCGTGGTGCCGGTTCCACTGCAGAGATCTCACTGTCGGCCCATCTTTGCGCTCAATATGCACATGAGCTTAGATCAGTCCGATGGCCATAGGAAATGACTGGAGCAGAGATCTCCTATGGGCATCGGACTCATCTCCACTCATTTGCATATGAGATGGGCCGACGGTGAGATCTCTGCAGCGGAACCAGCACCAGGAGCAGGTATGTATGGGGGGTCCCAGCCGGGGGTGGGCTTGGGGGGGGGGTCCCGGGTTACAGGTTCCCTTTAAGAGAAAACAAAAAGAGTTTAAGAGAGAGGAAAGGGTAAACATAGAATGGAAAGAAAACAGAGCAAAAGAAAGGAAGCAGAGAAAGGTATGAAGAAAAGAGATAAAGAAAAAAAAAAGGAAGAAAGGAAAGAAAGAAGAAGAAACAGAGGAAAAGAGGAAGGGAAGAAAAGAAAACAAGAAAGAGAAAAGATGAAAGAAAATTAGAAAAAAAAAATTTAAGGGGTTATCCAGCACTACAAAAACATGGCCACTTTCTTCCAAAGACAGCCCCACTCCAGCTTGGTCTGGATTTTGCTGCTCAGTTCCATTGAAGTGAATGGAGCTTAAAGGGGTAGTGCGGCGCTAAGAAATTATTCACAAAATAACACACATTACAAAGTTATACAACTTTGTAATGTATGTTATGTATGTGAATGGCCCCCTTCCCTGTGTTCCCTGACCCCCGCCCGTGGACCCGGAAGTGTAGTGCATTATACATACCTGATTCGTGTCGACCCCCGTCCGCCGTCTTCTGACAGTGATGTAATCTTCGGGAGGCCGGCCGACCCGCTCCTGCCGTCCTTCATGCCGGCTCCCCTCTGCCGCGTCATAACTGTGCTCAGCCGCGATTGGCTGAGCACAGTTATGCTCAGCCAATCGTGGCTGAGCAGCTGAGGACGCAGCAGAGAGAGGCCGGCATGAGGGACGGCAGGAGCGGGTCGGCAAGTCACACCTTGTAGAGAGCCTGCAGGTGAGCAGTACAGTATCATACAATAGAGAGGGGAAGGAAAGGCCTAGAAGGAGGGAGGGCAGGCTGGTATATATATGAAGCTGTTGATATATATATATATATATATATATATATCCCGGCCTCCATTCTCCAACACAGACCGCTCAGTCAGATATTTTTCTTTCTTTTTTGTTGTTTTCTTAATTAAATAGCAAAGTGTCTCCTGACCACATCCTGAACTCGCAGCCTGACATAGCACAAGGCGAGAACCACAGGACCCACCCATCCTCCTCCTCTGCTGCCGACCACAGCGCACATCACACGTCCTGAGCACGGCCCCCGGGGGCCAGATACAAACCAGCAAGTGACAGCTCATCATATTCCTGCAAACAACAACAAACATCACAACAACACAATAGTAATGTAACCCGTCTCATCATATATGAGCAGCAGGCGGTGACATCATCCCTGGTCTGATATACTGGATATGGAGGGGTTTATATAAGTATATATTGGGGGGTCCATAAAATATAGTAAGACCCATTTCCTCAGATTATAATATAATCCAGATTATGGACTCTATCAGCCGGGTAGATATATACTACTATACTGCTGGGCAGGTGATAATCATACAACAAACCATAGTACTGATCTATAGCAGCGCACTACATAGTCGTCACACCCACCGCAGCATCTGTCTGGGAATCCGGGTGCCCCATCAATCATTTAACACCTCTTTTCTTGTGGTTTCACAATCTGACCTGATTTTGAGTTGTTGTTTTTTTTTAAATGATAATTTTTATTGTAACAAGTAAGAAAAAAACTAAAGAAATGAGAAAAAAAAATGTAAAAGTAATAAAAAATAATGACAAAAACTATTTAAAAAAATAGTAATTGTAATAGTAATAGTAATCTTCAAATTGTAGATCTTGTGCATTACTGTACCCTGCGGCTTTAGGCTATGTTCACACTACGTAAAATAACGTCCGTTGTTTTCAGGTTCCCCTATAATGACTGTAATGCAATGTAACCACGGCCGTTGAATTCACACTATGTATCGGATAACGGCCGTTGTTTATATGGCCCCGTGAAAAATGAACATGTCAAATTATTTCCGGACGGTAATACTGCAACAACGGCCGTGGATTTCAATGCGGCCGCGAGCGTAAAACTTATATCTGCCGAATTAAACTTGATTTTGATGTAAAAAAATTTCTGAGTGGTTTCTCGGGCTGGGCGCAGTATTTAAAGTAAATGACCTGTTTCATCCCGTTTATAAACATGCTAGGAATCAAAATTAAACAACGGCCGTAGTTTCCTGACTAGCCCGTACGATCGAAATTCTATGGCCGTAGTTTTGGTCGCAAAAGTCCGGCCGTTGAAAACAACGGCTGTTATTTTACGTAGTGTGAACATAGCCTTAAAGGGGATGTGTCACCTAATTTTCTTTTACTGATTAGAGTCAGATACTAAAACTTTTTGTTGTTTTTTTTTCTAATCTGTTTCTTTTTTCTGACTGTAATTTTTTTTATTTCACTTTTTGTACATTGTTATGGGGGCGGCCATAGTGCCTGAGCTGTTCTTAACAGCATTAAGTGACATGCTTTACAACAAGCCTCATGGACATAGACGACAATAGACAGACTCTGTCCCCTTTAGATGGATGTGAGATATTACTGAGCGCACTCTGTGACCTTTGAAGAGGTCATTCCACAGGGAGTTGCTATGGTCTCCTCTATCTACTGGTGTCGCATGACGCTGCAATGCTCTACAGTTCACTTTACAGCAGCCTCCTCAGACACAACAGGAAGTCTCAGCTTAGTTTTAGCCCCAGTGGTGAGAATGAGAACTGCAAGATATCGGGATTATTTTATAACATAGAGAGAAAATTGGAAAATTAGAAAAAATATCACCAAAAATTATTTAAAAATCTGTTTAACATAAAAACATAAGTTACACAATAAGTTGTTTTCTGATGACACTTTCCCTTTAAGTAACATATAAATTGTACCAATAGTAGTCTGTGGGCTCCAATGTAAAAATTCTAGCAGGTCTCCCTAGTATTTACCACAGTGGGTGGTCTCCTTATGTGATTGAGGGGTCTTTGGGGACCATCACAGCTTACATCAGGGGTAGGAACCTTGACTCTCCAACTGTTGCAAAACTACAACTCCCATCATGCCTGGACAGCCAAAGCTAAAGCTTTGGCTGTTCAGGCATGATGGGAGTTGTAGTTTTGCAACAGCTGGAGAGCCAAGGTACCCTACCCCTGGCCTACATTCTGCTGTCACATCAGCCTCCTCTATGGCTATGCCCCTATGGGGTCACATAGAGGGCAGTTCTGGAGAATAGGACCACTGGGACTGAACCTTTAAATTGGCAAAAAAAAAAATCAATAAAAATCATAGTTTGCATAGAATTTCAAGCATATCACTGTAGTGATACTGAACATACAACCGCAACAAATATCAGCTATTTTTCTAGAGCTGCAGCTGTCACCACAATAACATTTGTCACCATCGGTGAAAGAGCGGGGGGGCCTTGTGGTCAGATTGTGCGATTACTATGTAGCAGTGTTATACTTCAGAGAGTGGAGGAAAGTAACTAAACCATGTTCAACCTTGTTCAAGGAGCGCTTTATAGGTTGGATAGAAGATGGTTCAGGGAGGGAGATATAAGAGCTGGAGACTGAGCTCCTCTAATGTATTGTACACAGCAGCCTGCACTATATGGGGAAGAAGCGGGGGTGGGGGGCTGCAGAGGAGAAACTGGGCAAAGTATTTAAAGGGGGTATACAGGAAAGAGGCGTTTATTACTATGTGACCCAGGCTGTGCCCCCCTCCCTGGACACCCAATAAATAAATAAATAAAAAATAATTAAATTAATTAATTAATTGATTAAAAAAAACAAATAAATAAATTGAAAAAACATATAATTGATGTAATATGTAATGAGCGGTCCACATCTCACATTAATCTCTCTTTTTACTATACATATTTATCTTTTTTATTATAATTGTATCTATGTTTATACAGTATATATATATATATATATATATATATATATATATATATGAATAAAACACTTTGATATAATAAGTACGATACGGTGTAAGTACCATAAAAGAGGAAACCAGAATAAAGTCAATAGAAACTTGTAAAAAAAAAAAAAAAGTGTAAAATATATTTATTTATTTTGCTCTTCTCTGCCCTATTTTTATTATTCTATTTTTTTTTACTATCAAACTTAATATAAATTGCCAAGGGAAGAGAATATAAATCGTTGCTGTCACTTACAAAAACAAATTGACGTGTCACACAGACGTCTCTAAAGTTTTAACTTTAGTTCTTTAACTTTGACCGACCTTGTTTACAGTATATAGATATATAGATTGAAATCCGGAGAAGGTTGTCTCATAAATGATACACTGAGTATTCTTATTAATATTATATTTAAACAATTATTGTACATATTATTTATTATTTTCTGTTTATTATTAGTTATATTTCTATCATTATTTTTGCTACAGGCCTGCGGTGTCCTAACACTGCTGCACAGGATATATATATATATATATATATATATATATATATATATATATATATATGTATATATATATATATATAATATATATATTCTTCTATAGAACAAGTTCATGTATACATATACAATAAAAGCCAACATAAACCATCTAATTTAGAAGTAACATATTGGATATGAATAAGTACATTTACTTAATTCTGTTTTATGTTTCTTTATCTAAAATAACAACATTTATTATAGTAATAACAATATAAAAAGATGAAATACCACTAATAATAATCATCATGTAAAAATCTAAAAAATATAACTAATTTAACAATAAAAAAATAAGTATATAAAATAAGGCAATTGTCACATCAAGGCGTTATTATATAAATCAAATAATATAAATGGTGATAATAACAAAAAAATCACATTAACAATTACTATCAATAATATTATATCATATAACAATAGTAAAGTAATATAATAATAATAATAATAATAATAATAATAATAATAATAGTAACAAAATACCAATGCTGTAAATAATAATACACAATATGATAATATGGGACGAGTGAGTCCTGTGACTAATGATATTTTATTACTAGAATAAAAAACATAAAAGCTAAAATAATAAATATAAATTCTTAGGAATATTATAAATGATTTACTATGAAATGCTATTAGATGCCAAATCCCTTATCCCTGATGCACAGGAGAGGAGACCTGTGTACATTGTGGGGGTCTGACTGTTCGGACAGCGTTGGACATCTCTGGCATAGACAATGAATGGAGCGCACACATGACGGCCCACCATGATACTTGGGTCCATGATTTTCAGGTCACTTGGGGTCGCAGTGGTCGGACCTCTTCACCTTGGGGATTAGTGTTGTTGAATTGACGGCCCCTTTAGGGCATTCATCTTCATGTTTCATGTACTAAATGTTTTACTTTTTTCAAAAAATTTCAGAAACAATATTTGGATTTTTTTTTAAAAAAGAATATAAGCCCCGGGTGGTGTGTGCTGTAAGTGACAGGGATTGGTTAGCTCTGAGTGTGTGTGCTGGGTGTAACCACAGGAAGGCACGGCATACTCATTCGCTCACCCTCCACATATATAGCCCCTTGTATCTCTCTGGGGTTACGTTACCTCCATGTACCACCACCCACCTGAAGTAATGACCAGTGAGACCCAGATGGATACATACGATGACCTGGATGAGTACGATTACTTATTGTATTATGGCAATGACTCAGATTGCATATACCAGGAGTTGCCCCATGCCCATTGGATCCTGCCCACGCTCTACTCTATCTTCTTCTTGGTTGGATTCTTGGGCAACGTGGTGGTGATTGTGGTGGTCTCCAAGCGTAGCTCTCGCCGTGCAGACACCTTCATCCTCAACCTTGCAGTCTCCGACCTCCTCTTCATCCTGACGTTGCCCCTATGGGCTTGTTCCCTGGCACAAGGATACTGGACCTTCGGAGATTTCCTATGCAAGGCCAGCGGTTTCATCATCACCATCACCCGTTGTGCCAGCTCTTTGCTTATGGCCGTCATGAGTGTGGACCGATATGTGGCCGTGATGAAAGGAAAGAAGATGCACCCTCTCCGGACAAGGTCCTGCAGTCTTGGGTCCTGCTGTGCGATCTGGGCCACCTCCATCCTTGTTGGATGCCCAACATTGGTGAGCAAACATCTTGATGTTGCTGATTCTTCCTGCGTGGACTCCAATGGGTCCCAGTTCAGTTTGGGATACAGATTGGCGCTTATCGTCTTGGCGTTTATCTTGCCTTTTGCCGTCGTCCTCTTCTGCTACTGCAGTATGGCCAAGTACCTGTGGAGTTACTTTGGCAAGCAAATGAGGGCAATTACTGGGCCAGGGAAGCCCCGGCGTGGGCACAGCTGGCTCCGTATTGTGACCTGTGTGGTTGGAGCTTTTTGCTTGTCTTGGCTTCCCTTTACCACCCTTAATACCATTGATGTCATATCTCAGATGGGGATCCACATGCCTTGCTCCACCAAGGTGGCCGCACGCCAAGCCTTGACAGCCACCGCTGCTCTTGCTTTTGCCAACAGTTGCTCCAACCCACTGATCTACTCCCTTCTGGATGATGGATTTAGGCGTCGAGCCCAACTCTCCTTGCCAGGGTTGTTCCTCAAGTGTCGCTCAATGTTGCCTAGCCCAGTTTGGAGCGTGCCAACCACTAGCGTGAGTATGGACAGCACCAGCACCTACACGGGCATCTAAAGAACATACAACCCTACGGAGACTAGACTATGAGGTCAACAACTTTTTGGATCTACCTGCTCAATAATGATCTACAAGCAATAACATGGAACAGTATTAGGCAGGTTACTAGTCACCACATGTAGTTAGTTTTCAAGGAATTGATCTTGGGTGTTGATGCTAGTATCCAAACAGGACACAGTGATGCCCCCTGGTGGTGAGATTATGACTTGTATACACTGTCTATGACTATATTATTCTGAATGTATTGGTATTAACCACTTCTATAAAGATAGATGTAATATAGAAATATCAGGCTGAATTCTGCATTACCATAATGTCCCACCATATGTTTATGTTCATACATATATCAAAAACATTGTATTAATTGATGATAAGGAAGCTGAAATTTGAGGTGCTGTTTGATATTGATTATCACCCAGCTATAGACCTCATAGGTAGCATCTCATATCTCAGCTTCCTGGATAGAGGGATATCGGGGTTATCTGCCGTCACATCTCCATTGTAAGGCTTTGCATTGTGTCACTTTACGTTCAAATCAAATATTCTGTGGATTATATCAAATTGCATCAAAAATATAAATATATAAAAAATATAAAATTAAAAAATATAAACAATTATAATTTTAATTGTAATTGTAATTAAACTTTTTTTAAATTATTTGTGAAATTTAAATATTAGGAATCAGATTTAGTGAACAGCTCTCTAGTGTTCTCCGTTATCAGCCATCTCTGAGAGTTGGGAGACGCTGATTCTAGGACAGGTGAATACATACGGGTTTAGAGATAGTCATCGTAGGAATAGGATGAGACTCTGACACCAGACGGTATGAATATGGTAGATATCCACACATCAATGGATCGTTGTAGAACATTCCTTGAAATTTAAAGGGAATGTCCATAGCTGAAGAATAAGTGAGGTAGCCTATGAATGACACACTGTATTACATTTCTCTATAATTTCCTGTGCTACAAAGCTTGACTTGATGCTGGAGCATGCCCGCAACAACCAAAAAAGTCACAAAATCATTGCATTGCATCTTTGACATTTGGTTCTCTTTATTAAAAAGTTTTGATGAATAAACTGCCTGTGAAAGTCGTGATACGGACACTTGCGAGATTAACCAGATATGTGCAAAATGCTATAAAAATGGTGGAACAGGTAAAGGTGAAGGAATCTGAGTCGATCTGATCATAGGAGAATACTATAAAAGGGTAAGAGGTAAAAAATAAAATAAAAACTTACCTGGATTCCTCGTAGAAATGCAAGATGTGCACTGAAAAAAAGGTGATGGAATAAAATAAGGGAGTGTGGAGGTAAATGGGGAGACAATCCTGACTAGAGGGATCCTGGGTGGTGGTTCTGACTGGCAAAGTACTAGCTGGTGGTCCTAATAGTCCTGGCTGGTAGAGTGCTAGCTGGTGGTCCTCTGTGGGTGATAGTCCAGATTGGTGGAGTCTTGGCTGATGGTCCTGGACAGGAATCTTGGCTAGTAGTCTTAACTATTAAAGTCCTGGCTGGTATCATGGGTAGGTGGCCGGGTCTCAACTTGTGAGGTCCTGGGTGAGGGATAGTCTTGGCTGCGAACCAGATTGGTTGGGTCCAGGCTGATGGTCCTAGGTTGGTAGCAAAGTCCTGACTGATGGAGTCCTGACTAATTCTAGTGATTTGTCTTAACTGATGGAGTCCTGGCTGGTGGTTCTGACTAGGGTTTCTGGCTCCAGGCTGGCAGCAGCAGAACATACCTTCCTTCTGCATATATTAAGAAGAATGCCTATTGGAGTCCTGGCTGGTGGTCTTGACTATGGAAAAGCTAGCTAGTTGTCCTGACTGGTAGAGTCGTGGATGATGGAGTTTTGACTGGTAGAGTCCTGGCTGATGGAGTCATGACTAGTAGAGTCCCGGTTGATAGGATTATGACTCGTAGAGTCCTGGCTGATGAAGACCTGACTAGTGCAGTCATGACCGTTAGAGTCCTGTTTCATGGAGTCATGAGCAGTAGAGTCCTGGATGATGGAGTCCTGACTAGTGGAGCTCAGACTATTGGGGTCCAAGCTGGTGGTTCTCGCTGATGGAGTCCTAGCTGGCAGACCATCACCATCTGTATCCATTATGATCTATAAATCAGAATTCAGACATATTAATGTGATCTCCGCCTCTCTTCTCAGGCTGGTGAGAACCCGACCTCTACGTTACCTTGTGTGACTCATCTGACGGTGGTGACTAGAAGCCACATAGCTTCCCTGTCTTACTCAACTTCTGTCTTTGCCAGCCGACAATGGGTAAAACGTCTTCATTCTCACACTGTGTCTGACCTGGAACTTTTTCTATAGAAACTCAGAGTAAAACCAGTGAACTCTAGATGGTACTGTACATGACATTCTCCCCGCACTCTCAGGTGTCTATCGGCCAACCGTGGAAAATGCAGCCTTCATAGGAACCCGGGCATCATCCACTCAGCTATGTGTCTGCCACTAAGTCTGAAGCAGGTTAGGGATATGGTCTGCTTTCTCACAAATTTTAGAGGTCTGATGTGGGGTCTATTTTGGGGTCTGGTGTGGGGTCTGATTATTTTGGGGTCTGGTGTGGAGTCTAATTATTTTGGGGTCTGGTGTGGGGTCTGACTACTTTGGGGTCTGATTATTTTGTTAGGGAGTTGGTCTGGTGTCTGATTACTTTTTGGGTCTGAGGTTTGATATTATTCAACTGTTTGGTCCGGGGTCTGAATCTAATTAGAAGCCTGGTCTGGGGTCTAAATAATTTAGATATCTAGTCTAATTTGGAGTTTTGTCTGGAGTCTAAATTTAGTTAAGGATTTGGTCAGCTGTCTGATTAATACTGGGATATAATGTATACTGGTGACTGAATGTATTTGATTGTCTAAATCTATTTAGAAGTCTTGTCTGGGGTCTGATTAATTTAGAGGTCTGGTTGGTGGTCAGAATCTAGGGGGCTGTTCTGGAGTCTGAATTCATTTAGGGGCATAGTCTTGGTTCTTATTATATGTGGGGTCTAGTCTGGGTCTGGTTAATTTAGGGGGTCTGAGCTGAAGATTACATTTAATTAGATGTTTGTTCCAGTTTCTGTTTCATTTTTGGATCAGGGATGGAGTCTTAATTAATTGTGAGATCCGGTCTGGGGTCGGAACTTATCTATGAGCCTAGTCTGTTGCCTGACTAATTCAGGAGTCTAGTCTGGGGTCTGATTATTTTGGGTTCTGATCTGGAAGCTAACTTTAATTAAGGGTTTGGTCTGGTGTCTGTTTTAGATGTCTGGCCTGGGGTCTGATTAGTTTAGGTGACTGGTCTGGGATCCATATTATTTTAGGGGACTGGTCTGGGATCCATATTATTTTAGGGGTCTGGTCTAGGATCCATATTATTTTAGGGGTCTGTTCTGGGGTCTGTATTAGTTTAGGGGTCTGTTCTGGGGTCTGTATTAGTTTAGGGGTCTGGTCTGGGGTCTGTATTAGTTTAGGGGTCTGCTCTGGGGTCTTTATTAGTTTAGGGGTCTGGTCTGGGGTCTGTATTAGTTTAGGGGTCTAGTCTGAGGGTCTGTATTAGTTTAGGGGTCTGGTCTGGGGTCTTTACTAGTTCAGGGGGTCTGATTAGTTTAGGGGGTTTGGTCTGGGGTCTGTATTAGTTTAGGGTGACTTGTCTGTGGTCTATATTAGTTTAGAGGTCTGGTCTGGGGTCTATATTCGTTTAGGGGTCTGGTCTGGGGTCTGTATTAGTTTAGGGGTCTGGTCTGTGGTCTGTATTAGTTCAGGGGGGCCTGATTAGTTTAGAGGGTTTGGTCTGGGGTCTGTATTAGTTCAGGGGGTCTGGTCTGGGGACTGTATTAGTTCAGGAGGTCTGGGGTCTGATTAGTTTAGGGCATCTGGGGTCTGAATCTATTTAGATGTCTGGTCTAGGGTCTGTATTAGTTTAGGGGGTCTGGTCTGGGGTCTGTATTAGTTTTGGTGTCTGTCCTGGGGTCTGATTAGTTAAGGGGTCTGGTCTGGGGTCTGTATTAGTTTAGGGGTCTGGGCTGGGGGCCTGTATTAGTTTAGGGGTCTGGTCTGGGGTCTGATTAGTTTAGGGGTCTGGTCTGGGGTCTGTATAGGTTTAGGGGCTTGGTCTGGGGTCTGCATTAGTTTAGGGGTCTGGTCTGGGGTCTGTATTAGTTTAGGGATCTGGGGTCTGTATTAGTTTAGGGGTCTGGTCTGGGGTCTGATTAGTTTAGGGGTCTGGTCTGGGGTCTGTATTAGTTTAGGGATCTGGGGTCTGTATTAGTTTAGGGGTCTGGTCTGGGGTCTGTATTAGTTTAGGGGTCTGGTCTGGGGTCTGTATTAGTTTAGGGATCTGGGGTCTGTATTAGTTTAGGGGTCTGGTCTGGGGTCTGTATTAGTTTAGGGGTCTGGTCTGGGGTCTATATTTAGGGATCTGGTCTGGGGTCTGTATTAGTTTAGGGAGTCTGGTCTGGGGTCTGATTAGTTTATGGGATCTGGGGTTTGAATCTAATTAGATGTCTGGACTAGGGTCTGAAACTAATTTGAAGTCTAGTCTTTGGGTCTAATCTTTATGGGGTCTGGGGTCTGCTATAACTTTGGGTTTGTATTAGGATTGGGGTCTGACCTGAGGTTTGGTTGACATTCCACAATGAGTCACCTCAGTTTCCATTTTTATTCTTGCACTTTGCGATAGACTGTGACGATCTGCAGAGATGTGGTTTGTCGCTCAGGCTGGCAGCAGCAGATCACGTCCTTCCATCGCTGATCATTAGAAGAACCTCTTAGTTCTGCATTTTACAAACTGCCAGTCCAGGATGTGGCTCAGACAGAAACCCTGAGTGTAGTCACTGCGAGTGCAACACCACAGAGTACAGAGAGAAGAGTCTGGGCTATAGACTGAGTCATGAGGAGCGTCCCTGGTGCCAGACGCCTCCTACCTACACACTACAAGACTCGCTGAGGGTGACAACCTGACATCTCAGAGACATATAATACATGGTTATTAGGGTGCGAAAAGACTGACGTCCATCAATCACATCTGCAGGCCTGCTTGTTGATGGTTTCCAGGTGACATTATGGACCTTTATCTCTATTGCACATGTGAAAACAAGCTACAAAGTAATGAAGATACAGTATATACCATAGACTCTGTATTCTGCATGTTCTGACTATAAGGTTGGGATAGTTAGTGATGGAGCCTTTAGGCGCCCCTGGGTTCACCCTGGTGTATTCAGCCATTTATCAGTAATCTGTAAAGCCCCCACCGCTCAGTCACATTCCCAGGACAACCACAGTGGTAACGCCCCAGTGACTGGTATCAAAGAAGCCCAAAGACCACCCAAAGTTCCTTATCATGAGTCCCCCCCATAATCACAACCAAAGTAGCTACATAATAACAGTTGTATCCTGACAGTCTATGACCAGTAGTATATATATATGTATCCTGACAGTCTATGACCAGTACTGTATATATGTGTATCCTGACAGTCTATGACCAGTAGTATATATATGTGTATCCTGACAGTCTATGACCAGTACTGTATATATGTTTATCCTGACAGTCTGTGACCAGTACTGTATATATATATATATATATATATATATATATATATATATATATATATATATGTATCCATCTATGCTAACAGGTTTTGACCAGTACTGTATATATATATATATATATATATATATATATATATATATATATATATATATATCCTGACAGTCTGTGACCAGCCTAGGTGCCCCCATCAGCGTGATACCCTTCATTATTTATTAAAGGATTAAAGGGGTTGTATGTATCCTTGTATGTATCCTAGTGGCCACATGTCATATTGCTCTCTACTGCCCTCTATTGGTGTACAGTATTTTTAGAACACTCATATTCCAGTATATTGTATGGAATCTGTGATGTGTAACATAATCCTGATAATACCACATGGGGGTTAGGGTTATTCTATGGAATCTGTGTACATGATCGGACCAGAGAGGGAAGACGCTAACACCACATCTGCTCCATAGATAACATGAAGGTGACATTGTAAGATGGAAAGAACATAAGATCCATCCATAACATAGAGCCCAGCTGTAGGAGGCGAGCAATGGAGTAACCATATGTGTGTCCCTGGGCATTACAGCAAGGGAAGGAGAGGCAAGAGGAGGAAGAAGGAAGGGGGAGAAAGAAGAAAGAAAGATTGATGGAGAAGGAAGGAAGGAAGGAGTAAGGGTATGTTCATATCGCGTTTTTGTCCACATGTTGGGCTGCACGTCGGGAATCAGTGAGAAAAGGATGCTGCCGTGCAGCCCGACGGCCACATTGACTTAAATGAGCAGGACGGAGTCATTATGTGACGTTCTGCTCATTTGCCGGACGTACACGGCTTTTGCGCAGGACTCAAAAGCGTAGTCGACTACGTGCAGCCCGACGTGTGAACAAAAATGCAATATGAACATACCCTAAGAAGGAAGGAAGGAAGGAAGGGAAAAAGGAAGGGAAAAAGGAAGGAAGGAAGGGAAAAAGGAAGGAAGGAAGGAAGGAAGGGAAAAAGGAAGGAAGGGAAAAAGGAAGGAAGGAAGGGAAAAGGAAGGAAGGAAGGAAGGGAAAAGGAAGGAAGGAAGGGAAAAAGGAAGGAAGGAAGGAAGGAAGGGAAAAAGGAAGGAAGGGAAAAAGGAAGGAAGGGAAAAGGAAGGAAGGAAGGAAGGGAAAAGGAAGGAAGGAAGGGAAAAAGGAAGGAATGAAGGAAGGAAGGGGAAAAGGAAGGAAGGGGAAAAGGAAGGAAGGAAGGAAGGAAGGAAGGAAGGGGAAAAGGAAGGAAGGGAAAAAGGAAGGAAGGAAGGGAACAAGGAAGGAAGGAAGGAAGGGAAAAAGGAAGGAAGGGGAAAAGGAAGGAAGGAAGGGAAAAGGAAGGAAGGAAGGAAGGGAAAAAGGAAGGAAGGAAGGAAGGAAGGAAGGAAGGGAAAAAGGAAGGAAGGAAGGGAAAAGAAGGAAGGAAGGGAAAAAGGAAGGAAGGGACAAAGGAAGGAAGGAAGGGAAAAGAAGGAAGGAAGGAAGGGAAAAAGGAAGGAAGGAAGGGAAAAAGGAAGGAAGGAAGGGAAAAAGGAAGGAAGGAAGGGAAAAAGGAAGGAAGGAAGGAAGGAAAAAAGGAGAAGGAAGGAGGGAAAAAGGAGAAGGAAGGAAGGAAGGTGGGTGAGAATAGATGGGTGATGGGATGGGAGATGGGTGATGGGTAAAGGTTGAAAAAGGGAAGGAAAGAGGGAGCAGTGAGAAGAGAAGTTGTGAGAGGGGAGAGAGAGGAATAGAGGGGGAGGATGAATATGTAAATCAGCTCTATAGCGCCACCTTTTGGAGGTGACTTTCTCTTCAAGTCATTGTTTGACTCCAATTAGACCTGGACCTGAGGAAGGAGGAAACATCTTGCAAAACACGTCATCTACTTTGCTAATAAAAAGCTATATTTATTATTTTCTTAGTCTGTTTGGTTTCCTTATTCATGGTCATCAGCATTAGAGTCAATCACCGCATTATCCTGGGCTGTAAAGGCATCTTCCTCTCCATGATTGTACAGTAAGAAGCCTTGGAATATTACTGGGAATCTAAGCCAAGCCAGAGCGCTCTCCAGAAGGAAAGTTTAGCCACAAGGTGGCATCAGAGAGCAGCTCTGCCACTAAGCTCTCAATGAAGCATGAATAGCCTATAGTATGCACACATCCTTATAACGCTCTACTCTTGGAGAAACATTATCCCTATTGGTTCCTACAGGGAGCGGGATGAAAAGTGAGATGAGTGAAGGAGAGAAGAGCGAGGCAAAGAGGATGGAGGGAGGATGGAGGGAGGATGGAGGGAGGATGGAGGGAGGATGGAAAGAGGAGGAAAAGAGGAAGGAGGGAGGATGGAGGGAGAATGGAGGAAGGATGGAGGGAGGATGGAGGAAGGAGGGAGGATGGAAGGAGGGAGCATGGAGGGAGGATGGAGGAAGGATGGAGGAAGGATGGAGGGAGGATGGAAAGAGGATGGAGAGAGGATGGAGGGAGGATGGAGAGAGGATGGAGGGAGGATGGAGGGAGGATGGAAAGAGGATGGAAAGAGGATGGAAAGAGGAAGGAGGGAGGATGGAGAGAGGAAGGAGGGAGGATGGAAGGAGGGAGGATGGAAAGAGGAAGGAGGAAGGATGGAGGGAGGATGGAAGGAGGATGGAGAGAGGATGGAAAGAGGATAGAGGGAGGATGGAGAGAGGATGGAAAGAGGATGGAGGGAGGATGGAGAGAGGATGGAGGGAGGATGGAGAGAGGATGGAGAGAGGATGGAGAGAGGATGGAGAGAGGATGGAAAGAGGATGGAAAGAGGAGGGAGGGAGGAGGATGGAAAGAGGATGGAAAGAGGAGGGAGGGAGGATGGAAAGAAGATGGAGAGAGGATGGAGGGAGGATGGAGGGAGGATGGAGGGAGGATGGAAAGAGGAGGGAGGGAGGATGGAGAGAGGATGGAAAGAGGATGGTAAGAGGAGGGAGGGAGGGAGGATGGAGGGAGGATGGAAAGAGGAGGGAGGGAGGATGGAGAGAGGATGGAAAGAGGATGGTAAGAGGAGGGAGGGAGGGAGGATGGAAAGAGGATGGAGAGAGGATGGAAAGAGGATGGAGGGAGGATGGAGGGAGGATGGAAAGAGGATAGAGGGAGGATGGAGGGAGGAGGTCTCCTAAACTCTGAAAATCTACTGAATATAGGAGAGAGAGAGAAAGAGATAGTGTTCGGTTAATTAATACTAAAAATATAAACCATTGTTATTATTATTATTGTTGTTGTTATTACTTATCATTATAACACGGTGCAGCAGGACGCAGGGATGGTGTCGGCTCCTAGACTCTGTATTGCAGGTGAATGGTACAGTATGTATAGAGATCCTGTTCTGTCCACCAGGAGTCAATGGTCGCAGGATCTAGCACAGTAACCGTCCTGCCCTCCCCGATTTATTTATTTCTAATCATGAATTAAAGACACAAAGTACAATCCAACAAGATGCAGAAATCTGATGGGAGCCGAGAGAACATAAAGATAGGTAATACAATATATGTTACGCAATGTCTTTATATTATTATAAGATGAAGAGTTCCCCTTTAAGAACAAGACAAATTGTTAATATTATTACTTTGGACGGATAATAAGTTTATAAGTTTTATGTAATTCCAGGCAGTGAGATGGGGGGGAGGGGGGTCAGATCTTTCTAAAAGAACATTATCTCAGATCCCATCATAAACTAATCTCCTGGATGAGTCATTGGATCTGGACAATATCAGCAATGTGTCCCCAGCTCGTACATCAGTGTAATGAAATAAGGATTATCAATATACATACCAGCAGAAGGAATGATAACCTGTATCTATCAAGAGTATTTATTTATAACATAGATAGATAGATAATAGATAGATAGATAGATAGATAGATAGATAGGAGATAGATAGATAATAGATAGATAGATAATAGATAGATAGGAGATAGATAGATAGATGATAGATAGATAGATAGATAGATAGATAGGAGATAGATAGATAGATGATAGATAGATAGATAGATAGATAGATAGATAGATGGATAGATAGATAATAGATAGATAGATAGATAGATAGATAGATAGAGAGGAGATAGATAGATAGATAGATAGATAGATAGATAGATAGATAGATAGATACAGTGTCGGACTGGGGTACCTTGGGCCCACCAAGGAAACTGACTCTAGGGGCCCACCCTACATAGACGGATTTAACCAGTGACAAACCTTTTACGTTAGTACAGCGGCTTTAAGCGAGAGTGAGGCCTAATGTCCATCATGAAAGGCATAGAGTGGTCATTAAAACATTGTCAGACTGACATGTAAAAAGTTTGATCAGCCAGGGTTTCAGTGCTGAGACCCCCAACAATGGCTGGATCATTGCTCACCTGTCATATTGCAAGTGACGGGCTCAGCACCAATTGCAGTTCATAGGTTCCATTATAATGTATTGAGCCCATTACGTACAACATAACAGACGGACTAATGATCCAGCCATCAGCACAGTATATACTATGAGATCAGTGATAACTGGTAACACTATATATAGCATGGGATTAGTGATAACCAGTAACAATATGTACAGTATACACCATGAGACCAGTGATAAGTGGTAACACTATATACAGTATACACCATGAGATAAGCGATAACAGGGGGATATATACAGGGCTTGAAGGAGGAGATATATACAGGGCTGGGGGAGAGGGGATATATACAGGGCTGGGGGGAGAGGGGATATATACAGGGCTGGAGGGAGGAGGGATATATACAGGGCTGGAGGTAGGGGGATATATACAGGGCTGGAGGTAGGGGGGATATATACAGGGCTGGAGGGAGGGGGATATATACAGGGCTGGAGGGAGGGATATATACAGGGCTGGAGGGAGGGATATATACAGGGCTGGAGGGAGGGGGATATATACAGGGCTGGGGGAGAGGGGATATATACAGGGCTGGGGGAGAGGGGATATATACAGGGCTGGGGGAGAGGGGATATATACAGGGCTGGGGAGGGGGATATATACAGGGCTGGAGGGAGGAGGGATATATACAGGGCTGGAGGGAGAGGGGATATATATAGGGCTGGAGGGAGAGGGGATATATACAGGGCTGGAGGGAGAGGGGATATACAGTGCTGGGGGGGAGAGGGGATATATACAGGGCTGGAGGGTAGGGGGATTTATACAGGGCTGGGGGGGAGGGGGGATATATACAGGGCTGGGGGGAGGGGGCATATATAAAGGGCAGGAGGGATGGGGGATATATACAGGGCTGGAGGGAGAGGGGATATATACAGGGCTGGAGGAGAGGGGGGATATATACAGGGCTGGAGGTGGGGGGGGGGATATATACAGGGCTGGAGGGAGGAGGGATATATACAGGGCTGAGGGGATAAATACAGGGCTGGAGGGAGGGGGGATATATACAGGGCAGGTGGGATGGGGGATATATACAGGGATGGAGGTAGGGCATATATACAGGGCTGGAGGGCAGGGGGATATATACAGGACTGGAGGGAGGGGGAATATATACAGGGTTGGAGGAGAGGGGGGATATATACAGGGCTGGAGGGAGGGGGAATATATACAGGGTTGGAGGAGAGGGGGGATATATACAGGGCTGGAGGTAGGGGGGCATATATACAGGGCTGGAGGGAGGGAGGATATATACAGGGCTGGTGGAATGGGGGATATATACAGGGCTGGAGGGCAGGGGGATATAGAGGGCTGGAGGGAGGGGGGATATATACAGGGCTAGAGGGAGGGGGGATATATACAGGGCTGGAGGGAGGGGGGATATATACAGGGCTGAAGGGAGGGGGGATATATACAGGGCTGGAGGTAGGGCATATATACAGGGCTGGAGGGCATGGGGATATAGAGGGCTGGAGGGAGGGGGGATATATACAGGGCTGGAGGGAGGGGGGATATATACAGGGCTGGAGGTAGGGGGGATATATACAGGGCTGGAGGGAGGGGGGATATATACAGGGCTGGAGGGAGGGGGGATATATACAGGGCTGGAGGGAGGGGGGATATATACAAGGCTGGAGGTAGGGGGGATATATACAGGGCTGGAGGGAGAGGGGATATATACAAGGCTGGAGGTAGGGGGGATATATACAGGGCTGGAGGGAGAGGGGATATATACAGGGCTGGAGGTAGGGGGATATATACAGGGCTGGAGGGAGGGGGGTATATACAGGGCTGGAGGTAGGGGGGATATATACAGGGCTGGAGGGAGGAGGGATATATACAGGGCTGGAGGCAGAGAGGGGATATATACAGGGCTGGAGGTGGGGGATATATACAGGGCTGGAGGTAGGGGGGATATATACAGGGCTGGAGGGAGGAGGGATATATACAGGGCTGGAGGCAGAGAGGGATATATACAGGGCTGGAGGTGGGGGATATATACAGAGCTGGAGGTAGGGGAGGATATATACAGGGCTGGAGGGAGGGGGGATATATACAGGGCTGGAGGCAGAGAGGGATATATACAGGGCTGGAGGTGGGGGATATATACAGGGCTGGAGGTAGGGGGGGATATATACAGGGCTGGAGGTAGGGGGGGATATATACAGGGCTGGAGGTGGGAGGAGGGATATATACTGGGCTGGAGGTAGGGGAGGATATATACAGGACTGGAGGGAGGAGGGATATATA